>NC_134354.1:445207752-445469585 GCF_048569485.1 Anomaloglossus baeobatrachus | reverse complement strand
GGACAGATGAGACAAAGATCAACCTGTACCAGAATGATGGGAAGAAAAAAGTTTGGAGAAGAAAGGGAACGGCACATGATCCAAGGCACACCACATCCTCTGTAAAACATGGTGGAGGCAACGTGATGGCATGGGCATGCATGGCTTTCAATGGCACTGGGTCACTTGTGTTTATTGATGACATAACAGCAGACAAGAGTAGCCAGATGAATTCTGAATTATACCGGGATATACTTTCAGCCCAGATTCAGCCAAATGCCGCAATGTTGATCGGACGGGGCTTCATAGTACAGATGGACAATGACCCCAAGCATACAGCCAAAGCTACCCAGGAGTTCATGAGTGCAAAAAAGTGGAACATTCTGTAATGGCCAAGTCAATCACCAGATCTTAACCCAATTGAGCATGCATTTCACTTGCTCAAATCCAGACTTAAGACAGAAAGACCCACAAACAAGCAATACCTGAAGGCTGCGGCTGTAAAGGCCTGGCAAAGCATTAAGAAGGAGGAAACCCAGCGTTTGGTGATGTCCATGGGTTCCAGACTTAAGGCAGTGATTGCCTCCAAAGGATTCACAACAAAATATTGAAAATAAAAATAATTTGTTTGGGTTTGGTTTATTTGTCCAATTACTTTTGACCTCCTAAAATGTGGAGTGTTTGTAAAGAAATGTGTACAATTCCTACAATTTCTATCAGATATTTTTGTTCAAACCTTCAAATTAAACGTTACAATCTGCACTTGAATTCTGTTGTAGAGATTTCATTTCAAATCCAATGTGGTGGCATGCAGAGCCCAACTCGCGAAAATTGTGTCACTGTCCAAATATTTCTGGACCTAAGTGTATAGGCTATAAATAGCAACTGTCAGTGGTTGCTATAGGAACAAAATAAACTTAGTGTAAGATAGGATAGATGGATAGAGAGAGACAGAAAAAGACAGACAGACAGAGAAAGACAGACTGGGAGAAAGACAGACTGGGAAAGAGACAGACGGGCAAATAGACAGAGCGGGGCAAAGACACAGAGCGGGCAAAGAGACAGAGTGGGAAAGAGACAGCCCTGGAGAGAGACAGCCCATGGAGAGAGACAGACCGGCAAAGAGAGAGCTCGGCAAAGACACAGCCCGACAAAGAGACACCTGGGCAAAGAGACAGCTGGGCAAAGAGACAGATGCCCAAAGAGACAGATGCCCAAAGAGACAGACGGGCAAAGAGACAGACCTGGAAAGAGACAGAGCGGGAAAGAGACAGAGCGGGAAAGAGACAGAGCGGGAAAGAGACAGCCCTGGAAAGAGACAGCCCAGTAAAGAGACAGCCCAGTAAAGAGACAGCCCTAGAAAGAGACAGCCCGGCAAAAAGACAGCCCTGGAACGAGACAGCCCTGGAAAGAGACAGACCGGGAAAGAGACAGACCGGGAAAGAGACAGACCGGGAAAGAGACAGACCGGGAAAGAGACAGACGGGCAAAGAGACAGACGGGCAAAGAGACAGACGGGCAAAGAGACAGACGGGCAAAGAGACAGACGGGCAAAGAGACAGACGGGCAAAGAGACAGCCGGGCAAAGATACAGATGCCCAAAGAGACAGAAGCCCAAAGAGACAGATGGGCAAAGAGACAGACCTGGAAAGAGACAGACCGTGAAAGAGACAGACTGGGAAAGAGACAGCTGGACAAAGACACAGACAGGCCAAGAGACAGAGAGAGAGAGAGAGAGAAAGACAGACAGATACAGAGATTGAGACAGATAGACTGATGCAAATACAGAGAGAGAGAAACAGACAGACAAGGAAAGAGACAGACAGCGAGATAGACAGACAGCAACACACAGACAGAGACTGGGAGAGAGACAGAGAGACAGTTACTATCCTATCCCGGGCAACGCCCGGGTACTACAGCTAGTTCCAAATAAAGGATTTTTCGCTGTGTTTGTTTCTTTACTTTCACTTACAGGTTAATCATGGAAGGTGTCTCGGGGAGACGCTAGTCATGATTAACCCTGTTATTACCTCGATAGCCACCGCACCTGGGCAATTCGGGATGAGCTGGGTAGAGTCCCGGGACTGCCGCATCTAAAGGATGCAGCAATTATGGGCGGCTGCCTGCTGATATTGTTAGGGTGGTGGGCTCCCCATAATGTGGTGCTCTCCATCCTGACAATATCAGCCTCCAGCCATGTGGCTTTATCTTGGCTGGTATCAAAATTGGGAGGAACCATTTTTTTTGTTTTAATTATTTATTTATTTATTTTACTGCACGATATAGACCCGCCCACCAGCGGCTGTGATTGGTTGCAGTGAGACAGCTGTCACTCATCGTGGGGGCGTGTCTGACTGCAACCAATCATGGGCGCCGGTGGGCGGGGAAGACAGGGAATACCTGATTGAATAAAGAAGCGGCAGCCATTTTCAAAAGAGGAAAAGCCGCCGGAGATTTGTGACAGCCCTGCAGCGAGGCGCCCGTGATTGGTGAGTAGGAAAGAGAGAGGGATTGTGCTGGTGACGAAGGACGCATGCAGATACGCAACATGCACACATACTTACTGTGAAAAGCCACGCTTTTGGTGATCGAATCGTTCTCGAACGGTAAGTCGAACTGCCAAACTTGAAGCAAATCGTTGGAGTTCGTCAAACGACTGGAACACTGCCCAATATCACTCGAACTTGAAATTGGCGAACCGTTCGACTCGAACATCGCTCAACTCTAGTCATGACATGGTTTTGATGTGATTTTTAGCCAGGAGATGCAGATTGGGTGCAAGTATATGCTGTATAAATTTCAGGTCAGTTTACCTGCGGTACCTGTGGTGTACTGTGGGAACCTCCAGCTGTGACTGCAAATAAACTGAGTGATGTCATCGCTGTTTGCTGTGGCTCGGTCAATCTCTGCCTGAAGCCACAGCGTGCGGACATATTCTATGTCCGTGTGCTGTGACTTCAGAATGTAAAAAACAACTAATCACAGATATTTGTGAATTAGAATACTACAAAGAAATCATAATTATATCCAATTTTTTTTCCTTTTTCCCTTATACTGGATACTTGACTGAAAATACTCCTTCTCATAAGCTACAAAAGGATGTGTATAAAACACACATGGAGTTCCATATTCATCTAATATATAAAGCTGAATGTGTGTGTGTATGTGTATGTGTGTGTATGTCTGGGATTGGCATCCGCACCGTCGCAGCTACAGCCACAAAATTTTGCACACTCACACTTCTGGACCCCGAGAGCGTCATAGGCTATGTTTCGAGGGGAAATTTTAACTCCGCTCTTTACAGTTATGCACCAAAAAACCAGCCTCCATTAAAGCGAATAGAGCTGGGAGCCACAGTGCAGCCAGAACTTCAGATGAATGCACAGCCACGCCCTTATATGGAATGTTGGCGTGTCACAATGCAGCCAGGGAAAGAGACAGACACAGACAGGGAAAGAGGCAGACACAGACAGGGTAAGAAACAGACATAAACAGGGTAAGAGACAGACACAAAGACAGACACAGAGAAAGAGACAGACTGACAGGGAAAGAGACAAACAGGGAAAGAGAGGGAAAGAGAGAGACAGGTTAAGGGACAGACATAGACAGGTAAAGAGACATACACAGACAAAGAGACAGAGACAGACACAGGGAAACAGACAGACAGGGAAAGAGGGAAAGAGACAGACAGGTAAAGAGACAGACAAAGAGACAGATACAGGGAAAGAGACGGAAAGAGACAGACAGGGATAGAGAGGGAAACAGACAGACAGGGAAAGAGGGAAAGAGACAGACAGGGAAAGAGACAGACAGGGAAAGTGACAGATAGACAGACGGAAAGAGATTGAGACAGACGGAGAAAGAGACAGACAGTCAGAGACAGACAGACAAAGAGACAGACAGACAAAGAGAGAGAGAGAGACAGAGAGATATATACAGAGGGGGAGACAGACAGAGAATGGGAGAGAAACAGAGAGACAGTTACTATCCCGGGCGTTAATACATTCTATTTATACATTCTATCCCGGGAATGTTAATACATTCTATTTTGTTAACAACAGTTATTAACCCGGGCGAAGCCAGGTAGTACAGCTAGTAAATATATATAGATTTTATTAGATAAAAAAAAGGCATACATAAATTTACCATATTTTTCGTTTTATAAAACGTACCCCAAATTTAGAGGAAAAAAAAAAGGAAAAAAAAAACCATGATGTCCATTTTATAATCCAGTGGTCACAGGAGGCAGGGGCAGTGCTGGAGTAGGCGATGCTGTGGGTGGTGCAGAGGGGGGGTCTAGATACTTACTCACTGCGAGCTGTGGCGCTGATCTATCTTAGAGCTGCAGGCTCTTCTCTTTGGTGGAGCACCGGGCTCTGCTCCGTCTTGGGGCACGGGCTCTTCTCTGCGCTGGGGCTTCAAAGAAATGGAGGCCAGAGTCGTCCCCCGCACTAATGAGAGCTTGAGCTGTGCAGATGCACGCCGCTGGCCGCACAGATCTACGCTGACGGTTGCACAAATGCCCGCCGCCGCCGCAGGCCACACAGATGCCTGCCGCAGCAGGCTGCATAAATACCGTCCGCACAGATCCCTGCAGCCCCGGCACACAGCAGAACAGTATTGCCCCTACCTCCATCATCCCCCAGTAAGCTACATTCGGATTTTAAGATGCCCCCCTCATTTTCCTCCCACAGCAAATACAGTAAATACTATAAAAAGTCATCAGGCAATAATATAAAGTACATGGAGGACTCTAATATAGTGTCCCCTCTGATCTGTGGCAGCATACAGAAAAAAGGAATAAGATAGAATTTCCATATAATCATAAAGTGCATGCTCATTAACAGGAATCACCATGAATGCTCATTAGTAAGCATCACTATGAGTCAGCCATTAGTGCAAGTAAAACAGACACACCCAGTGGCGTAACTACCGCGGTCGCAGCGGTCGCGATCGCGACCGGGCCCGGGCGGTTTGGGGCCCGCGGGGACCCGGCAGATCAGCAGCCAGCTCCTCTCAGTGAGAGAGAAGCTGCGCTGATCTATCACAGTGCGCGCGCCCACTATATGACCCGCTGCCGCCCCCGACACCGGGCCCTCCTGCCCGATGTCAGCGGCGGCACCGGGGCCCCCCTCCCCCGTCACCGCGCACAGTAATAATGAAGCAAAGAGCGGCCGGCGCCGCTCTGCATCATCATTCTGCCCCTGTGCGGTGACGTCACTCCTGTGCGACTGCTGTGCTGAGTGCACAGAGCGCAGGGAGGGAGGACGCCGACCGCAGCACCGGGAGGACGAGCAGCAGTGGAAGGAGGAGAGCAGGGACTCGGGAGTACAGCATCAGTGGAACAAGGAGACGTCAGGACAGAGCAGCAGTGGAAGGAGGAGAGCGGTGAGTACTTGTTTTTTTTTTTTATATATATATGAGTACACGGTGGTCAGAGGCCTGGAGTGGGGAGGCTGCATTATACTGTACATGGAGGCCTGGGGTGGGAAGGCTGGATGATACTGTACATGGAGGCCTGGGGTGGGGAGGCTGCATCTGTACATGGAGGCCTGGGGTGGGGAGGCTGCCTGATACTGTACAAGGAGGCCTGGGGTGGGGAGGCTGCCTGATACTGTACAAGGAGGCCTGGGGTGGGGAGGCTGCATGATACTGTACATGGAGGCCTGGGGTGGGGAGGCTGCCTGATACTGTACAAGGAGGCCTGGGGTGGGGAGGCTGCATGATACTGTACATGGAGGCCTGGGGTGGGAAGGCTGGATGATACTGTACATGGAGGCCTGGGGTGGGGAGGCTGCATCTGTACATGGAGGCCTGGGGTGGGGAGGCTGCCTGATACTGTACATGGAGGCCTGGGGTGGGGAGGCTGCATGATACTGTACATGGAGGCTTGGGGTGGGGAGGCTGCATGATACTGTACATGGAGGCCTGGGGTGGGGAGGCTGCATGATACTGTACATGGAGGCCTGGGGTGGGGAGGCTGCATGATACTGTACATGGAGGCCTGGGGTGGGAAGGCTGGATGATACTGTACATGGAGGCCTGGGGTGTGGAGGCTGCCTGATACTGTACAAGGAGGCCTGGGGTGGGGAGGCTGCATGATACTGTGCATGGAGGCCTGGGGAGGCTGCATTATACTGTACATGGAGGCCTGGGGAGACTCCATTATACTGTACATGGAGGCCTGGGGAGGCTGGCAGCATTATTATACATGGAGGCCTGGGGAGGCTGGCTGCATTATTATACATGGAGGCCTGGGGAGGCTGGCTGCATTATTATACATGGAGGTCTGGGGAGGCTGGCTGCATTATTATACATGGAGGCCTGGGGAGGCTGGCTGCATTATTATACATGGAGGCCTGGGGAGGCTGGCTGCATTATTATACATGGAGGCCTGGGGAGGCTGGCTGCATTATTATACATGGAGGCCTGGGGAGGCTGGCTGCATTATTATACATGGAGGCCTGGGGAGGCTGGCTGCTATATTATACATGGAGGCCTGGGAGGCTGGCTGCTATATTATACATGGAGGCCTGGAGAGGTTGGCTGCATTATTATATATGGAGGCCTGGTGAGGCTGCATAATAAACATGAAGGACACCTTATACATTGAATATAGAGGTGTAATATACATAGAGGTCTATGAGGCTGCATTATACTGGAGGTCTATAGGGCTGCATTAAAATGGAGGTCGGGGGGGGGCTGTATAATACAAAATGAAGGGACACCTTATACATGGAATATAGGGGTGAATTATACATGGAGGAGTATGGGGCTGCATAATACCATCTGAAGTTTTATGGGGTTGTGTTATAATACATATAGGACTATGGGGGCTGCATTATAATATATGGAGGACTATGGAGGCTACCTTATACATGGACTATGGAAGTGCATTATAAAACATGGAGGACTATGTGGTGCAGTATAATATATGGAGAACTATGGGGTGAATTTGAATACATGGAGAACTATGGGAAATGCATTATAATTGAAGGGCTACTTTATACATGGAGGATTATGGGGGTGCATTATAATATATAGAGGGCTATGTATCTGCATTCTAATATATGAAGGGTTATGTGAGACCCTTTATACAATTATTTGGAAGGCTATGTGGGGGCTGTTATAGTATTTTGAGAACTTTATACAGGGGGGACAAAGATACAAGTATGGGATGGAAATGTTTTGTGCTGAGGGAAAAAGGCTCTTTCCCTCAGCAGCCAACTTTCCCATGCTCTGCTATACATCTCTCAGCACCCAGCTTTCCCATGTTCTGATATACATCTCTCAGCACCCAGCTTTCTCATGCTCTGATATGGGAAAGCTGGGTGCTGAGGACAAGATAAATATCAGAACATAGGAAAGCTGGGTGCTGATAGAGGGATTTCAGGGTGCTGTGGGTGAGAGCCAAGTGTCAGCATCATTATCCTGTACCCCGAGTGTCAGTGTCATTATCCCTTACCCCATACCTCCCAACCGTCCCGGATACAGCGGGACTTTCACGCTTTACGTTGTTTGTCCCGTTGCCACGATCGGGACGGCTGGCTCCCGGGCTCCGCCCACCCACTCTCTCTCCGCCTCCCTGCTTTTCCCTCCTACCATCCCAGTAGACGTGGCATAACAGAGAGGAGCGCTGCCTGTGCTGCTGCTGGTACAGTAAAATCTCCCCAGCGCTGATTTCCCTACCTCCCCCCCCCTCACTCCCGGCCGGAGCCTCTCTGTGCGGTCGGCCGGCCGCCTGTCTGTGCGGTCGGCCGGCCGCCTGTCTGTGCGGGCGCCCCCCGGCTGCCTGTCTGTGCGGGCGCCCCCCGGCCGCCTGTCTGTGCGGGCGCCCCCCTGCCGCCTGTCTGTGCGGGCGCCCCCCTGCCGCCTGTCTGTGAAGGCGACCGGCCACCTCACTGTGTGGGCGACCGGCCGCCTCACTGTGGCTCCCTGCGTGTCCATGCTGGAGGCCCTCCGGCTGCCTGCGTGTCCATGCTGGAGGCCCGCCGGCTGCCTGCGTGTCCATGCTGGAGGCCCGCCGGCTGCCTGCGTGTCCATGCTGGAGGCCCGCCGGCTTCCTGCGTGTCCATGCTGAATGGGTGTGGATGGGGAGTGGATATGGGCGTGACTGTGAAATGGGTGTGGTTAGGGGGCGTGGCCTAAAAATTTGCCGCGGCGCGTTCTTTAAGAGTTGGGAGGTATGCCTTACCCCAAGTGTCTGTGTATGTGGAGGGGGGGCCCAGGTCTAAACTTTGCACCGGGGCCCATCCAACTCTAGTTACGCCACTGGACACACCAGTACTCATCCAGATAAGCCTCATTATATAAGTAAGATAATCTTATGGCAAACAGCCTATCAATTATTTGTAGATTGCTTTCCCATGGATGCGGTGTGGCTATGTAGGTGCCATACTGTATGTCAGGAGGAAGGACACACAACTCCCTACTCCCGGACACACGTGTCGTGTTAACTTCCTCAGCAGGGGGAGAGCGATGTACAGTTAGGTCCAGAAATATTTGGACAGTGACACAAGTTTTGTTATTTTAGCTGTTTACAAAAACATGTTCAGAAATACAATTATATATATATATAATATGGGCTGAAAGTGCACACTCCCAGCTGCAATATGAGAGTTTTCACATCCAAATCGGAGAAAGGGTTTAGGAATCATAGCTCTGTAATGCATAGCCTCCTCTTTTTCAAGGGACCAAAAGTAATTGGACAAGGGACTCTAAGGGCTGCAATTAACTCTGAAGGTGTCTCCCTCATTAACCTGTAATCAATGAAGTAGTTAAAAGGTCTGGGGTTGATTACAGGTGTGTGGTTTTGCATTTGGAAGCTGTTGCTGTGACCAGACAACATGCGGTCTAAGGAACTCTCAATTGAGGTCAAGCAGAACATCCTGAGGCTGAAAAAAAAGAAAAAATCCATCAGAGAGATAGCAGACATGCTTGGAGTAGCAAAATCAACAGTCGGGTACATTCTGAGAAAAAAGGAATTGACTGGTGAGCTTGGGAACTCAAAGAGGCCTGGGCGTCCACAGATGACAACAGTGGTGGATGATCGCCGCATACTTTCTTTGGGGAAGAAGAACCCGTTCACAACATCAACTGAAGTCCAGAACACTCTCACTGAAGTAGGTGTATCTGTCTCTAAGTCAACAGTAAAGAGAAGACTCCATGAAAGTAAATACAAAGGGTTCACATCTAGATGCAAACCATTCATCAATTCCAAAAATAGACAGGCCAGAGTTAAATTTGCTGAAAAACACCTCATGAAGCCAGCTCAGTTCTGGAAAAGTATTCTATGGACAGATGAGACAAAGATCAACCTGTACCAGAATGATGGGAAGAAAAAAGTTTGGAGAAGAAAGGGAACGGCACATGATCCAAGGTACACCACATCCTCTGTAAAACATGGTGGAGGCAACGTGATGGCATGGGCATGCATGGCTTTCAATGGCACTGGGTCACTTGTGTTTATTGATGACATAACAGCAGACAAGAGTAGCCAGATGAATTCTGAAGTGTACCGGGATATACTTTCAGCCCAGATCCAGCCAAATGCCGCAAAGTTGATCGGACGGCGCTTCATAGTACAGATGGACAATGACCCCAAGCATACAGCCAAAGCTACCCAGGAGTTCATGAGTGCAAAAAAGTGGAACATTCTGCAATGGCCAAGTCAATCACCAGATCTTAACCCAATTGAGCATGCATTTCACTTGCTCAAATCCAGACTTAAGACGGAAAGACCAACAAACAAGCAAGACCTGAAGGCTGCGGCTGTAAAGGCCTGGCAAAGCATTAAGAAGGAGGAAACCCAGCGTTTGGTGATGTCCATGGGTTCCAGACTTAAGGCAGTGATTGCCTCCAAAGGATTCGCAACAAAATATTGAAAATAAAAATATTTTGTTTGGGTTTGGTTTATTTGTCCAATTACTTTTGACCTCCTAATATGTGGAGTGTTTGTAAAGAAATGTGTACAATTCCTACAATTTCTATCAGATATTTTTGTTCAAACCTTCAAATTAAACGTTACAATCTGCACTTGAATTCTGTTGTAGAGATTTCATTTCAAATCCAATGTGGTGGCATGCAGAGCCCAACTCGCGAAAATTGTGTCACTGTCCAAATATTTCTGGACCTAACTGTACGTCATGCCAACCATGCCCCTGTATATATATAGTACTATATTAACAAATTCCGATTACTAAAGTGTCTCCAGGTGGCGATCATCTGCCTCAATAGGCGCATGCAATGCAGAGGACACCCAGAAGAAGTAAACAAACATACGGTGGCATTCCAGTTATGATGTGCACACTCAAGGAGAAATCTCCCAATGACGTCATGGAGCATGCACATGATACCATCGGATGCCACTGGGTGTATGCACCTGGAAATGTCAACTGTGGCGCACGCGCACAACAGACAGCCGCCAAGCTGCAGCACAGAACTTACAGCTCTTATTAAGGCCTCTTTCACACGTATATGCCTCCGGTACGTGTTTGGCAGTTTTCTTATGTACCGGAGACACGTACACAAGTAGACCTATGGATTTCTATGGTTTTGGACACACATAAATATTTTGAAACAGAACGTGTGTCTGTTCTGTACTTATGTGTGTCTTTGTGCTCCACACGCTGACATGTCCGTTTTCTCTCCGGCATCACGGGTGTCACACGGAACGCAAATGTGTCATCACACGTAATGCAAATGGACCACAGGTATGTGTTCCATGTGACATGCACCGGAGAAAAAACATATGTCTGTGTGAGAAGAAAACAAAACATTACTCACCTTTTCCAGCCCTGCAGTCTCTGCCGCTGCTGTTACTTGCTTCCGACCGCCACTCATTATGCTCATTGCATATTCACTTCACTGCGGCCGGAAGCAGCAGCAGCGGGGAGTCGGCAGGACCGGAGACCGAAGATCAGCACCACGGACAGCGACGCCTGAGACAGGTGAGTAGAAAGTTCCCGTTCTCCATGTGTTATCATGGATAACACACGGGGAACTCACGTGTGCCATACATACAGCACACCGAGGGAAAAATACACCTCTGACACGTCCATGAAAAATGTGCGCGTTTTTCAGGGACGTGTGAAAGAGGCCTAAGGCTGCTTTCACACCTCCGGTTTTTGCTATGCGGCACAATCCGGCACTTTGCAGGAAAATCGCAACCGTATTTTTTTGCTGCCGGTTGCGATTTTCCTGCATAGACTTTAATTAGTGCCGCATTGTGCCGCATGGCCTTGCGTTCCGTCCGGTTTTTGCCGCATGCGGCAGATTTAGCCGATGCGGCGGCCGGATGGAACGTTGCCTGGCACGTTTTTTCGTGCGGCAAAAAAATATGCGGCGCATTTTTCAATGCATGTCTATGGCGGCCGGATGCGGCGCGATGCGGCAATAACCGCATCCGGCCGCCGCATGCGGTTTTTGCCACTGCGCATGCTCAGTAGCATGCCGCAAACGGCAAAAACCGGACTGGCCGCAAAGGAAAAACTTATGCAAAGGATGCGGTGTTTTCACCGCATCCGTTGCATAGCTTGCACAGCCGGATTGAGCCGCAGAGCTCAAGCCGGATGTGTGAAAGTAGCCTAATACAGTATTCCTAACCACTGAACAGAAAACAGCAAATGGGTATGTCACATTGTATGAGATATAATACACAGTACAAGCAGTCATACATGTTGAACAAAGCATATCTGTAAGATACAAACAATCAAAGACAATTTCATGAATAATGGAAGTTGTGATATAACAATGTCTAATAACATATAACCAAATATTCAATACAGGCAGTTGCTAAGAAATCCACAGTAAATGAGTGTGTGTGTATCATCTGCATTCTCATTGTAACATATATGTAGATATATATAGAAAATAATAGTAACCCCTATGTCCATCAACATATATTATTTATATTACATCATGTACCAAACTGTTACAATGACTAACAAGATAGATACCGTCAATTAGCTGGGCAAAAGGGGTTCAGAATGCAGAAGAATATACACAATACACCCATATCATTAAGAAACGATTACGGATCTTAATATTGATTTACACTACTTATGGTACATAACAAGTGCCTTGCGAAAGTATTCGGCCCCCTTGAATTTTTTAACCTTTTCCCACATTTCAGGCTTCAAACATAAAGATAACAATTTTAATGTTATGGTGAAGAATCAAGAACAAGTGGGACACAATTGTGAAATTGAACGAAATTTATTGCTGACTTTAAACTTTTTTAAAAAATAAATAACTGGAAAGTGGGGCGTACAATATTATTCGTCCCCTTTACTTTCAGTGCAGTAAACTCACTCCAGAAGTTCATTGAGGATCTCAGAATGATCCAATGTTGTCCTAAATGACTGATGATGATAAATATAAGCCACCTGTGTGTAATCAAGTCTCCGTATAAATGCACCTGCTCTGTGATAGTCTCAGTGTTCTGTTTAAAGCGCACATAGCGTCATGAAAACACAAAGATTAGTCATAAGTGGGGGTCACATAGACGCCTTCCATTACTAATCTAGAGCTTACTGGCAGATGTGAGCTGTCATTAACCCCTGATATTACCCCGATTGCCACCGCACCAGGGCAATTGGGATGAGCTAGGTAATGTGCCAGGATTAATAGCAACGAAATTAAAGAAACAGTGGACAATCATTTTAAATAGCTAGGCCACTCCCCATATATACACATACTTTAAACCAAAACAAACATAAATGAGGAGTTTAAATGACCAGAATGTCTTAACCCCACCAAGAAAAAATTATGATATTCCAAAACTTGTCTACAAATAACAATAATTTTTATTTAGAAAATTACAAAGACAATACAGTACATTGAAAATCATTCTACGTGGGGTTAAAAATAAGAGCACTCCAATTACATCATATATTATACATATGAAAAAGACAAGAAAATTGTGGGAACACCAAAAATAAGCCCTAAGAATAGGACAGCACCCTGGCACCTGAGGTCAAACACACAGGATAACATAAGGGGTTAAAGTCCACGTATATACTAAGGATGTGGTAAAGTTGTCAAAATCAGAACGGATTACCCTTAATGCCTACATTCAGTCACTAGGTGGCGCTAAAACCGCCCATAATCTATACGGTGTGACCTTCTGGCATATATAATATACAACTATAACAACCATCATCCGGACTTACCGATATTAATAAAAGGTGTTCAGTGCTGATGTCAGGGTGCGTCCAACCCCGACGTACGTTTCAAATTGATCTTCCTTGCATTTCGGATATCTGCGGGTTCGCCCATCACTTTTCACCAGGTGAAAATTTGCCAGTTTTTCTTTTTTTTATTCCCACCGCTTCCCTGATTATTTTGTACTTTTTTAAATCTATTATAATCTAATATAATTGTAGACATATGAGAATATTTATTTTGTGCATAATTATGGTCTTTTCCAAGGAGTCATTGCTCAAAAGATTCTCTACGGGTGTGTATATAGGCTGCTCTTCCTTTTTACTTTGTGAGTGACGCTCCATTGTTAAAGGATAAGAATGAACATGAAATAAAATAAACATAAAATAAAAATGCCCATAACACTGTAACCATATGGCGGATTATAAACATGAAAAAAGCTTAGGAAGCAGTAGGAGTAAAAATGACTGTAAGAACTGGCGACTTCTAACCTGGTGACAGGTCCTTATTAAAAAATATGACATTTTTTGATGACAGCATCTCTTTAAGTCTATATATATATATATATATATATATATATACACACACACACATACATATATACATATATATACATATACATATATAAATATATATATATATATATATATATATATATATATATATATATATACACACAGTGCTGGCCAAAAGTATTGGCACCCCTGCAATTCTGTCAGATAATACTCAGTTTCTTCTTGAAAATGATTGCAATCACAAATTGTTTGGTATTATTATCTTCAATTATTTTGCTTGCAATGAAAAAACACAAAAGAGAATGAAACAAAAATCAAATCATTGATCATTTCACACAAAACTCCAAAAATGTGCCAGACAAAAGTATTGCCACCCTTAGCCTAATACTTGGTTGCACAACCTTTAGCCAAAATAACTGCAAACAACCGCTTCCGGTAACCATCACTGAGTTTCTTACAATGCTCTGCTGGAATTTTAGACCATTCTTCTTTGGCAAACTGCTCCAGGTCCCTGAGATTTGAAGGGTGCCTTCTCCAAACTGCCATTTTGAGATCTCTCCACAGGTGTTCTATGGGATTCAGGTCTGGACTCATTGTTGGCCACTTTAGTAGTCTCCAGTGCTTTCTATCAAACCATTTTCTAGTGCTTTTTGAAGTGTATTTTGTTTCATTGTCCTGCTGGAAGACCCATGACCTCTTAGGGAGACCCAGCTTTCTCACACTGGGCCCTACATTATGCTGCAAAATTTGACGGTCCCCCGAGGAAGTCATTTGCATGAAACACGTGTTGGGACTGCTCCCCTTGTGTCCCCGCATGTGCCCTTACTTACTCTGCTGGCTATCCTGAATGTTTTCACTTGATGACCCAGCGCTCACCACTGTGGGGAATTAAGTGTACCACCTATATCATTGTATGTACCTTTGCAACATGCGGCTTCACATGGGGATTTAATCGCCTCTCTCTGTCTTAACCTGCTCTTAAAACACTGTTATTGTCTATACCCCTGTTATATTTTGTGTCTGACCAATTAAAAATAAAAAAACTTTTTTATGTGCACTAGCGCTGTTGATTGGTGACTATGTGATTATGGGGTATAGTGTTCATTAGGCAAATTTAAAGACTTCTGTCTCCGTTTTCATATATATGCTTTTTGAAGTTGTTGCCTTTTATCTTTGATGAAGTTCATATATACTGCCCTATGTTTTCCAAAATTTGTTGGTAGTCTTCCGACTTCATAATGCCATGCACACGGTCATGCAGTCCAGTGCCAGAGGCAGCAAAGCAACCCCAAAACATCAGGGAACCTCCGCCATGTTTGACTGTAGGGGCCGTGTTCTTTTCTTTGAATGCCTCATTTTTTTTTCCTGTAAACTCTATGTTGATGAATTTTCCCAAAAAGCTCTACTTTTGTCTCATCTGACCAGAGAACATTCTTCCAAAATGTTTTAGGCTTTTTCAGGTAAGTTTTGGCAAACTCTAGCCTGGCTTTTTTATGTCCCGGGGTAAGAAGTGGTGTCTTCCTGAGTATCCTACCATACAGTCCCTTTTCATTCAGACACCGACGGATAGTACGGGTTGACACTGTTGTACCCTCGGACTGCAAGGCAGCTTGAACTTGTTTGGATGTTAGTCAAGGTTCTTTATCCACCATTCGCACAATCTTGCATTGAAATCTCTCGTCATTTTTTCTTTTCCTTCCACAGCTAAGGAGGTTAGCGACAGTACCATGGGCTTTAAACTTCTTGATGACACTGTGCAGTGTAGACAAAGGAACTTTCAGGTCTTTGGAGATGGACTTCTAGCCTTGAGATTGCTCATGCTTCCTTTGGGTTCTCTAGTCCTCAGACTGTTCTTTGGTCTTCTTTCTTTTCTCCATGCTCAATGTGGTACACAAAAGGACACAGGACAGAGGTTGAGTCAACTTTAATCCATGTCAACTGGCTGCAAGTGTGATTTAGTTATTGCCAACACCTGTTAGGTGCCACAGGTAAGTTACCGCTGCTGTTAATTACACAAATTAGAGAAGCATCACATGATTTTTCAAACAGTGCCAATACTTTTGTCCACCCCCTTTTTTATGTTTGGTGTGGAATTATATCCAATTTGGCTTTATGACAAATGTTTTATTTTTTTTTCATTGAAGACAAATTAAATGACGATAATACCAAAGAATGTGTGATTGCAATCATTTTCAAGAAGAAACTGAGTATTATCTGACAGAATTGCAGGGGTGCCAATACTTTTGGCCAGCACTGTAATATATATATATATATATATATATATATATATATATATATATATATATACAGTTAGGTCCAGAAATATTTGGACAGTGACACAATTTTCGCGAGTTGCGCTCTGCATGCCACCACATTGGATTTGAAATGAAACCTCTACAACAGAATTCAAGTGCAGATTGTAACGTTTAATTTGAAGGTTTGAACAAAAATATCTGATAGAAATTGTAGGAATTGTACACATTTCTTTACAAACACTCCACATTTTAGGAGGTCAAAAGTAATTGGACAAATAAACCAAACCCAAACAAAATATTTTTATTTTCAATATTTTGTTGCGAATCCTTTGGAGGCAATCACTGCCTTAAGTCTGGAACCCATGGACATCACCAAACGCTGGGTTTCCTCCTTCGTAATGCTTTGCCAGGCCTTTACAGCCGCAGCCTTCAGGTCTTGCTTGTTTGTGGGTCTTTCTGTCTTAAGTCTGGATTTGAGCAAGTGAAATGCATGCTCAATTGGGTTAAGATCTGGCGATTGACTTGGCCATTGCAGAATGTTCCACTTTTTTGCACTCATGAACTCCTGGGTAGCTTTGGCTGTATGCTTGGGGTCAATGTCCATCTGTACTATGAAGCGCCGTCCGATCAACATTGCGGCATTTGGCTGAATCTGGGCTGAAAGTATATCCCGGTACACTGCAGAATTCATCCGGCTACTCTTGTCTGCTGTTATGTCATCAATAAACACAAGTGACCCAGTGCCATTGAAAGCCATGCATGCCCATGCCATCACGTTGCCTCCACCATGTTTTACAGAGGATGTGGTGTGCCTTGGATCATGTGCCGGTCCCTTTCTTCTCCAAACTGTTTTCTTCCCATCATTCTGGTACAGGTTGATCTTTGTCTCATCTGTCCATAGAATACATTTCCAGAACTGAGCTGGCTTCATGAGGTGTTTTTCAGCAAATTTAACTCTGGCCTGTCTATTTTTGGAATTGATGAATGGTTTGCATCTAGATGTGAACCCTTTGTATTTACTTTCATGGAGTCTTCTCTTTACTGTTGACTTAGAGACAGATACACCTACTTCCCTGAGAGTGTTCTGGACTTCAGTTGATGTTGTGAATGGGTTCTTCTTCACCAAAGAAAGTATGCGGCGATCATCCACCACTGTTGTCATCCGTGGACGCCCAGACCTTTTTGAGTTCCCAAGCTCACCAGTCAATTCCTTTTTTCTCAGAATGTACCCGACTGTTGATTTTGCTACTCCAAGCATGTCTGCTATCTCTCTGATGGATTTTTTTCTTTTTTTTCAGCCTCAGGATGTTCTGCTTCACCTCAATTGAGAGTTCCTTAGACCGCATGTTGTCTGGTCACAGCAACAGCTTCCAAATGCAAAACCACACACCTGTAATCAACCCCAGACCTTTTAACTACTTCATTGATTACAGGTTAACGAGGGAGACGCCTTCAGAGTTAATTGCAGCCCTTAGAGTCCCTTGTCCAATTACTTTTGGTCCCTTGAAAAAGAGGAGGCTATGCATTACAGAGCTATGATTCCTAAACCCTTTCTCCGATTTGGATGTGAAAACTCTCATATTGCAGCTGGGAGTGTGCACTTTCAGCCCATATTATATATATAATTGTATTTCTGAACATGTTTTTGTAAACAGCTAAAATAGCAAAACTTGTGTCACTGTCCAAATATTTCTGGACCTAACTGTATATATATATATATATATATATATATGTAAACTGGCTATGACAACATTAATTATTCGTTCAAATAGACTACAAACAAAGCTAACTGGTTTCTTATCTTGCAATTGTTTTTACAGCATTTTCTGCCCTAAATGATTCAGATTTTGGTACTCCAGTTCCATATTCTGCATACAAAAATGGCAGTTCTGAATATTATCATACTCTTCTTGTCTCTGCTGGAAAATATCCATGTTCAAATAGTCAACCGGCCTCTGATAAATTGATCCAAATTGGTGCAACGTCATCATGTGCATCAATTCAGTTCTGCAATGGAGAATTAAATAACAACTATACATACAGGTAGGAACAATGTTAATATATTCATTTTTATGATTTTCAACTCTTCAGTAGGATACAAGATTCTTACAGAGCTCAATTTGTCATTAAAAGTTGATTTCTAGCAACCCCAATGGAAAAGTTGCCAGCATAATTGTAAAATCATCGTTTTAAAATCAATGTTGCCACATATTCTAATTATGGTGAAATGCTCGGCACTTGTGCATTATTTACGGTGCTCAGGTAAGATCCAATACTGTAATAGAAACACAACTAGGCACTCCGATATGATGCAAAGCAAAAATGGAATTATGTAGAATAGTGGATTATGTAGAAATCCTGGGTTTTGGATATCTTCATATAACTCTTATATACTCTTAATACTCATAATAGTTTATAATCTTGTCCATAACACACCGAATCCAGTATATGAAGACATTTCGGTCATATAATTCAACCTTTATCAGTTCACATGATGTCATGCCGGGAAGAGGGAACACCTCTTCCAGGCATGACAACATGTGATCTGTTGGGATCCTATCTAATTTTTGGCACCATGTAAATCTTGTCAATGTCTTCATATGGACACCATACATACGGTTGTGTAAATGATGCCTTAAGATGACAAACTAAGCATTATTCTTTACACTATGTGGGAATGCAAATATGTCCGAAGACATGTGGGGAGTCTCGGAGGAGTTAGTAAGTGTATAAAGCCATAACTATTCTGATCTTCATGTTCAGATATGTTAATGACTCCTTACACAGGAAATAAAATGACTAATATGTAATAACGAATATGCCTTTTTACAATTCAGGGTGAGATTTGTTCTGCTGGACAACATGGGAGTGTATAACAAAACACAATGGTCAGAAGAAATTAAACTACAGAAAGGTACAGTTATTCAGTGCCCCACCCTCTTTTTATTATATATTGGTTACTAATTCGATTCTAGTCGTGATCCTAATATCATTTCACATTTTAAAACTCTCTAGTGAATGAATATTGACTCTATCCATATGATGGGGACAACTTACTGATCGCTTGAGGGGCTATGGCAGGATTCCAACATAGGGGCTCAGCCCTATCTAAATGGAGCAGACGTCAGGCATGTGCACCTCTACCTTATGTATTAGCAATCGGACAGTGGGAGAAAGCAAAGTATAGTTCTCAGCTATTCAAAGGGGATGACTTTAAATTCTGGAAAAATCCCTTTAAAGGGTTGTCTCTGGCAAACAATTTAGTCATGTGCTCCATTGGAAAAAAGGGATTGAGTTTAAAGGCGAATCAGCCACTACAACAAGCAGCTCTTAGGGATCATTCAGACAAGGGTATTTTACATTTGCTGCACGTGTAAAAATTCAACAGCATACTACACTGTGTGCAGAATTATTAGGCAAGTTGTATTTTGAGGATTTTTTTCATTATTGATCAACAACTATGTTCTCAATCAACCCAAAAGACTCATAAATATTAAAGCTTAATCTTTTTGGAAGTTGGGGTGGTTTTTTTTTTAGATTTGGCTATCTTAGAAGGATATCTGTTTGTGAAGGTAACTATTACTGTGTAGAATTATTAGGCAACTTAATAAAAAACAAATATATTCCCATCTAACTTGTTTATTTTCACAATGTAAATCAATATAACTGAACAAAATTTAGAAATAAACATTTCTAAAATGGAAAAACAAAACCCCAAAAAATTAGTGACCAATATAGCCACCTTTCTTTATGATGAAACTCAACAGTCTACCAACCATAGATTCTGTCAGTTGCTTGATCTGTTTACGATCAACATTGCATGCAGCAGCCACCACAGCCTCCCAGACACTGTTCCGAGAGGTGTACTGTTTTCCCTCCCTGTAGATCTGACATTTTATGAGGGACCACAGGTTCTCTATGGAGTTTAGATCATGTGAACAAGGGGGCCATGTCAATTCTTTTTTCATCTTTTAGACCTTTACTGGTCAGCCACGCTGTGGAGTAGTTGGATGCATGTGGTGGAGCATTGTCCTGTATGATAATCATGTTTTTCTTGAACGATACCGACTTCTTCCTTTACCACTGCTTGAAGAAGTTTTCTTCCAGAAACTGGCAGTAGGTCTGGGAGTTGAGCTTCACTCCATCCACAATCCAAAAAGGTCCGACAAGTTCATCTTTGATGATACCAGCCCATACCAGTAACCCATGTCCACCTTTCTGGCGTCTGAGTCAGAGTGGAACTCTCTGCCCTTTACTGATCCAGCCTCTGGCCCATCTATCTGGCCCATCAAGAGTCACTCTCATTTCATCAGTCCATAAAACCTTTGAAAAATCAGTCTTAAGATATTTCTTGGCCCAGTCTTGATGTTTTATCTTATGTTTCTTGTTCAAAGGTGGTCGTTTTTCAGCCTTCCTTACCTTGGCCATATCCCTGAGTATGGCACACCTTGTGCTTTTTGATACTCCAATAATGTTGCAGCTCTGAAATATGGCCAAAGTGGTGGCAAATGGCATCTTGGCAGCCTCACGCTTGATCTTCCTCAATTCATGGGCAGTTATTTTGCACTTTTTTTTGCCCAACACGCTTCTTGTGACCTTGTTGGCTATTTGCCATGAAACTCTTGATTGTTCGGTGATCACGCTTCAAAAGTTTGGCAATTTCAAGACTACTGCATCCCTCTGCAAGACATCTCACAATTTTGGACTTTTCAGAGCCCGTCAAATTTCTCTTCTGACCTATGTTGCCAAAGGAAAGGAAGTTGCCTACTAATTAAGCACACCTTATATAGGGTGTTGATGTCATTACACCACACCCCCTTCTCATTACAGAGATGCACATCACCTTATTTACTTAATTGGTAGTTGGCTCTCAAGCCTATACAGCTTGGAGTAGGACAACATGTATAAAAATTATAATGCGATCAAAATACTCATTTGCCTAATAATTCTGCACACTGTGTAAACAATGTAATTCAATGGGTCTGTTCAGATGAGTTTTTACTAGAGATGAGCGAACCGGTCCCGGTTCGGCTCAAGGTCGGTTCGTCGAACAGACGTCTCGTTCGAGTTCGGTTTGTCGAACGTTCGACGAACCGAACTCGAACCGCATAGGAAACAATGGCAGGCATTCACAAACACATAAAAACACCTAGAAAACACCCTCAAAGGTGTCCAAAAGGTGACAAACAACTCACAACACAAACACATGGGAAAGTGACAAGGACATATACTCAAGCGAAAACAAAAGAGCTGGACAAGGAAAAAGAGGAGGACACACAGATATATGAGTATATGCAAGGAAACATCGATGCCATTACTGTGCAACTTGAGCCCTGCTCATTTTAGGCTTCCAATCTGGATAAATTGCCTGAGATTGCCACGTACGCCTTGGGGATCTTGTCGTGTCCTGCAGCCAGCGTTCTCTCGGAACCTGTCTTCAGTGCTGCTGGGGGTCTGCTGGCAGATAAGCACACGCGTCTGTCCACTGACAATGTGGACAGGGCTCTCAGAGGACTTTTCTTCCCCTGGGTCAGCCAGGGGACGGGAAAGGCACGCGTATTTTTGAGAGTGCTTCATGCAAAGCATCTTTTTCTTTTTCAAAAGGGGGGTCAACTGATGCCAGTCAAGTGGGGTGTGTGTGGCCCAATTAGTGGCAACGAGGGAGACTGTGGTTGGAGTCCCCTCGCTGTGTTTCTAAAAGAACCAAGATGAACCAAGTCATGGCTCTGAGAGGACTTGTCTTCCCCTGGGTCATCCAGGGGACGGGAAAGGCAGGCGTATTTTTGAGAGTGCTTCATGCCAAGCATTTTTTTCTTTTTCAAAAGGGGGGTCAACTGATGCCAGTCAAGTGGGGTGTGTGTGGCCCAATTAGTGGCAACGAGGGAGACTGTGGTTGGAGTCCCCTCGCTGTGTTTCTAAAAGAACCAAGATGAACAAGTCATGGCTCTGAGAGGACTTGTCTTCCCCTGGGTCATCCAGGGGACGGGAAAGGCACGCATATTTTTGAGAGTGCTTCATGCAAAGCATCTTTTTCTTTTTCAAAAGGGGGGTCAACTGATGCCAGTCAAGTGGGGTGTGTGTGGCCCAATTAGTGGCAACGAGGGAGACTGTGGTTGGAGTCCCCTCGCTGTGTTTCTAAAAGAACCAAGATGAACAAGTCATGGCTCTGAGAGGACTTGTCTTCCCCTGGGTCATCCAGGGGACGGGAAAGGCACGCGTATTTTTGAGAGTGCTTCATGCAAAGCATCTTTTTTTTTTTCAAAAGGGGGGGTCAACTGATGCCAGTCAAGTGGGGTGTGTGTGGCCCAATTAGTGGCAACGAGGGAGACTGTGGTTGGAGTCCCCTCGCTGTGTTTCTAAAAGAACCAAGATGAACAAGTCATGGCTCTGAGAGGACTTGTCTTCCCCTGGGTCATCCAGGGGACGGGAAAGGCACGCATATTTTTGAGAGTGCTTCATGCAAAGCATCTTTTTCTTTTTCAAAAGGGGGGTCAACTGATGCCAGTCAAGTGGGGTGTGTGTGGCCCAATTAGTGGCAACGAGGGAGACTGTGGTTGGAGTCCCCTCGCTGTGTTTCTAAAAGAACCAAGATGAACAAGTCATGGCTCTGAGAGGACTTGTCTTCCCCTGGGTCATCCAGGGGACGGGAAAGGCACGCGTATTTTTGAGAGTGCTTCATGCAAAGCATCTTTTTTTTTTTCAAAAGGGGGGTCAACTGATGACAGTCAAGTGGGGTGTGTGTGGCCCAATTAGTGGAAACGAGGGAGACTGTGGTTGGAGTCCCCTCGCTGTGTTTTACATGATTTTCGAAGGGCATGACATGCCTAAGAGGTTGAGTTTCATCATCTGCAACTTGTTGGCAACAGAAAGGCTGCCTTTACACCCTTTTGAGACCGAGGATTTTCGAGACCTTATGCCCATTGCAGTGCCCCAAGAGCCGATGGCCAGTCGTCACTCCTTCTCCAAGAAAGGCGTGCCCGCGCTACCACAGTAGGTCGCACACAACCTCACCGATTCCTTGAGAAACTCTGTGTGTGACAGGTGCATTTCAACACAGATACTTGGACCAGTAAGCATGGACAGGGGAGTTACATGTTGCTGATTGGGCACTGGGTAACTATGGTGAGAGATGGAGAAGGGGTTGCTGTACAAGTCTTGCCGTCCCCACGACTTGTATGTCAATCCTTCCTCTGTATGTACAAGTTCCTCCACTGCTTCTGCCTCCTCAACCTCGTGTGGGTCCTCCACCTTGGCCCAAACCCTGTGTGGTCAATCCACCCTTCCTTGTAACTGCGCCCAAGGAATCCCACACACCTCCTTACTATGCTGGCAGCACAGCTCAAGGCCATCAGGCGGTCAAATGTTTACTTTGAAATGTAGGGGAAATGTGAGACACCGCTGAGGAATTGTGGACGGTTAGCTCTGGAGAGTGAGACCGAGTTTCATCAATGGTTGTCTCCACTCAACCAGCAGCCAGGGAAGGTCGGGTGCAACAATGATGCAAACCAGTCTGCGACCCTTCTTCAGGGCAATGTGGAACACGTGCCTTGTATGGCTCACGTGTTGAACCTGGTTGTCCAGCAATTTTTAAAATACCATCCCGGCCTACATGGCCTTGTGCAGCGGGCACGCTGCTATGTGCTCACTTTCATCCTTCACACCCAGCAGCTCAACAACTTTCATCGCTCCTGAAGTCTTAGGGTCTGGCGGTTAAACGCCAGAAATGCGATGTTCCGACACGAAGGAATTGGAATCTGCACATGTTGCAGCGTCTGTGGCAGCACCGCAGAGCCCTGCTGAAATACGGTATGATGTATACCCTGGGCTAACTTGATCCAGAGGTGGTGCAGATCACGCTGCTGGAGTGGTGTCAGATCAAGGACCTATGCACCCTTCTACACAGTTTACAAATGTCGACGAAGATGTTTAGCACTAGCGATGCCATTCTCAGCGTGACAATTATGGTCATCTACAAGATGGAGCACACTGTAAGCATTATTCGGAGTCAGGTGTTGGTCCAAGAGGAAGGGGAGGAAGTACAGGAGGAGTCATATGCAGAAGGGATAATAAGATGTACAAGGTCCATACGTTGAGCGGCACCTAGGCGGCAGTCATGGTGGGGGATAGGGATTAACAAGGGCGCATAGTATCAGCAAAAATTGTTGAGGAAGGTGCAGGAGCCCATGAAGAAATGGAGGACGAACTGGCGATGGGCATGGAAGACTCAGCAGATGAGTGAGAGCTTGCTCACATTTCGGTTGTGCGAGGTTGGGGGGAGAGGGCAGAGGAAGGAGGCACGATTCTCACCTCTCTTCCACCAACACACCAAGGACTTGGTCCTCCTGGATGCACAAGACACATGAGCGCCTTCTTGCTGCACTACCTACAACATGACCCTCGGATTGTACGAATTCGAAGTAATGCTAATTACTGGGTTGCCACACTGTTAGATCCCTGGTACAAGACAAAATTTGGCGAAATAATTCCTGCCATAGAAAGGGACGCACGTATACAGGAGTATCTGCAGAAGGTGGTACGCAATCTTAGATCTGCTTTTCCACTAAACACCAGCGCTGCACAGAGTGAATCTCAACGCTTTGTCATGGATAAGAGGAAATGGTCTTTTACTTGTCCACATCTGAGAGACCGAGGGCTGGCTGCTGTGCTGAGATGGCATTGAGTACGGTGTCCCTGCAGAGTTGCACTTTTAGTCATATACCAAATGAGTTGACAAATGCTGGTGGAAAGGGGAACGGGTGTGTTGGAAAGGGGAAAAAAGTTTTTGTCCGCGGGTTTGGTGGTTAAGCAAAAGTAACATTTGATGAAGAAACACCATCTGTTACGGTGGGACTGGCAGATTTGGATAAGGTGGTATATACTATGATACCGCTATATAACGAAAATTAATAAGAAAAGAAAGAGAAAGGTATATATCCCCATCAGCAGTCAATGTCCACCGTGCTCCCAGATGGAAAAGGAGAGGTTGGCAACAGGAAGGTTAGGTGGAGGATACAGATCTGTGTGGCTATGAAACTAATAGTTGCCTGAACCGAGTTAGACGCCACTCGGATCTGGAGACTGGGAGCCCTGTTAGCGTCACAGGGTCTACACGCCCACCCAGCCCAGGAACTCCCTGTTAACATCACAGGGGCCATTGAGTACGCTGACCGTGTGCATTGGGGCCACACCTGTAGACAGCAGGCGCTTCAGCAGCAGCAGGCCTGTTAATGCCACTGGGCTGCACAAGCAGGACTTGTAGGACAGGAGCTGGTCTTAACCGTTCTGCGTTACCAACTGTGGAGGCGGCCTGCATCGACGCCCTATCCCTGCCTACCTCTAGCCTAAAGCCGCAATGGGTTCAACACATGGAGGTGTGCTCTTTCGGAGCATAATAGAAGACTGCGCACCTCCTTGTTGGCTCCAGCCCGTTTTATAACCTGGCTCCGCCCCAAACCAGGGTGGACCATAATGCACCTCCTGGACACAAAAGCAGAGTGACACGTCATGAGTGGCATAACTAGCGTCCTATTTGGAACCGCAACTTCAATAATGACCTCATGGCTGCCACGACACAAACACCTCACCAGTCATCGTCTGACCATCAATAATGTGGTGACAAGTCATAGGGGCGGGCCTCTGCAAGCCATTTGGGAGTGGCCTGGCCACATCGTCAGGACACCTGATGCCCTGTGGTCTATATGGGCCCCCCCACATCAGGGGCAGGGCCAAAGAGTTCATTACCGGACCTAGTTTCTGATGCAGTAAGTGCCTGAGCATGGTCAGTTGCATGAAATAGAGTCTCTGAAAAAAGACTATCAGCTTTAGCATGGTGTCTCGGCACAAAACAGGACTTAGACCCGGCACGGAATGCAAGTACCTGTGCAAAGAGGCTTTTCACACTAAGTGTGGGAGCATGCAAGGTATCCCGAAATGAAGACTTAGCCTCAGGAATGGCACAGTCAGGCTGAGCATACTCACTAGGCGAAACACTGTAGTTAGGCTGCAGCTGGGGTAAATCGGCACACGCATGCGCACTAGCTGCCTCTCCACACTTAGACGTGGAGGAGAAATTGCTCTTCGGGTGTGGACTTGGAGATACTGTCTATGAGCAGAAGGAAAAGCTAAAGAAAGCCTCACTTTCTATCCCTCCGAATTATCAAATGCAGCAATGAATTCCCTGAGTTTGATATAACATTAGCGTAGCAAAATGTGCATGAGGGTGTCCTGCACAGGTGCTAGAAATAGCTTGGCACCAGTGGGACAATAATGAAATACAACATCCAGTTCTATGATGCCACTAAATGGCAGTATTTTTTGCTATCATTATAGCTTATTAAAAACAAAGCAGGAGGGTGTCCTGCACAGGTGCTAGAAATAGCTTGGCACCAGTGGGACAATAATGGAATACAACATCCAGTTCTATGATGCCACTAAATGGCAGAATTTTTTGCTATCATTATAGCTTACTAAAAACAGAGCAGGAGGGTGTCCTGCACAGGTGCTGCACATAGATTTGCACAAGTGGGGCACTAATGGATAGAGATGAGCGAACCGGTCCCGGTTCGGCTCGAGGTCGGCTCGACGAACGGGGGTCCCGTTCGAGTTCGGTTCGTCGAACGTATAGGCTATAATGGGAGGCAATCACAAACACATAAAAATGCATTATAAATGTACACAAACAGTTAATAAACATTGCCATAACACTTACCGGTCCTCGCGATCCCTTCTGCACTCTGTCTCCTGCCGCTATTCCATCCGATGATCGCTGAATCCTCCCAGTGACCTGCACTGCCAGCAGAGAAGCAGGACCTATCGTGACGTCAAAATAGCCATGTGACCAGTCACGTGGCTATTATCTCATTGGCTACAGACTGGTCACATGACTATGACACGTCATGTAGGACCTGCGAGTGCATCTCTCCGGTACACGGTGCACATATGTGTATCGCCGTGTACCGGCGACATGCTCTAGCACACGGTCGACTCCCCGTTCCGTTAGGGACCGGCTGACACAGCCGGTCATTAACGGAGATCACCGTTGCCATAGCAACGCAGTTAGCGGTGACGTCACCGCTAACCGCGGCTCCGAGAGCACCGTTGCTATGGTAACGCGTCTGTCAGCGTTACCGCTAGCAGCCAGCACTGATCACTCACGGAGTGAAGGCTGCACGCTGCTTCCCGATTGTAGTGAGCATTGTAGTGAGGATGGAGGTTCCCCAGCCCCAAGTGATGAGCTGGTGAATCTCATCCTTCCTCACTACAATCGTCACTACTACTACACTAGAAAGAAAGAAGACAGAAGAGCAGGATCGTGGAGGGCTGACAGGGGTAATAAAGATGGAGTCTCTAATGTGTCTGTGTATTTATTTCTATTAAAGTATTTTTTCTGTGTGGTGTCTTTTTTTTAACCCTTTATTGGAGATTCTTAATGGCCGGGTCAAACGTGCCTGACATTAAGAATCTCTGGCTTAATACTGGCTGGTAAAACAAAGCCAGTATTAACTCATGATTAAATACCATACTATGAAGAAAAAGACATGGATCGCACATCCCAAAAATACAATGATCTAAAAGCCGCTAGGCAAAAATTTAAATAGAACATGAGGTTCTTTTGTTACCATTCTGATCAGATTGTATTAAGCCCACTGCCACGTCACGGCAAACCTCTTGAGTGGGTCCCTAACCTGACCTTTTTGTGTGGCACCGTGCACCGACCACCGCCGCAGCGACAAAGCGCCAGCAGGGCGGGCGACCTGGTGCCTCACAGCACCCATGCTGCAAGGCAAAGCCCCCAAGGCTCCAGGCCGCGCCGCCCCACCGACACTACACCACCACAGCAGCAGCCACCACACAGCACCAGCACACAGTGAGAGGAGCTGTGCACTCACCTCCCACCGGCTCCCATATGTGAACTGGGAGCAAAAAGAAGGCTGACCCCTCTTGCAGTCTCCTGCTGATTAAAATCACCTGTGCCAAATGGGGAGAGTGCAGATCCAAGCAAAAAAAAGAGGGGGATAGACTGATATAAATACCATACTATGAAGAAAAAGACATGGATCGCACATCCCAAAAATACAATGATCTAAAAGCCGCTAGGCAAAAATTTAAATAGAACATGAGGTTCTTTTGTTACCATTCTGATCAGATTGTATTAAGCCCACTGCCACGTCACGGCAAACCTCTTGAGTGGGTCCCTAACCTGACCTTTTTGTGTGGCACCGTGCACCGACCACCGCCGCAGCGACAAAGCGCCAGCAGGGCGGGCGACCTGGTGCCTCACAGCACCCATGCTGCAAGGCAAAGCCCCCAAGGCTCCAGGCCGCGCCGCCCCACCGACACTACACCACCACAGCAGCAGCCACCACACAGCACCAGCACACAGTGAGAGGAGCTGTGCACTCACCTCCCACCGGCTCCCATATGTGAACTGGGAGCAAAAAGAAGGCTGACCCCTCTTGCAGTCTCCTGCTGATTAAAATCACCTGTGCCAAATGGGGAGAGTGCAGATCCAAGCAAAAAAAGAGGGGGATAGACTTTTAGATCAATGTATTTTTGGGATGTGCGATCCATGTCTTTTTCTCCATGGCTTGTTATTTAACAGTCTATCCCCCTCTGTTTTTTGCTTGGATCTGCACTCCCCCCATTTGGCACAGGTGTTTTTAATCAGCAGGAGACTGCAAGAGGGGTCAGCCTTTTTTGCTCCCAGTTTACACATGGGAGCCGGTGGGAGGTGAGTGCGCAGCTTCTCTCACTGTGTGTTGGTGCTGTGCAGTGGCCGCTGTTGTGGTGATGTCGTGACAGTGGGGCAGTGCGGCCTGGAGCCTTGGGGGCTTTGCCTTGCAGCATGGGTGCTGTGAGGTGCCAGGTCGCCTGCCTTGCTGGTGCTTTGTCGCCGTGGCAGTGGTTGGTGCACAGTGCCGCACCATAAAGGCTTTAGATTAGGGACCCACTCAAGAGGTTCGCCGTGACGTGGCAGTGGGCTTAATACAGTCTGATCAGAATGGTAACTAAGAACCTCATGTTCTATTTAAATTTTTGCCTAACGGCTTTTAGATCAATGTATTTTTGGGATGTGCGATCCATGTCTTTTTCTCCATGGCTTGTTATATAACAGTCTATCCCCCTCTGTTTTTTGCTTGGATCTGCACTCCCCCCATTTGGCACAGGTGTTTTTAATCAGCAGGAGACTGCAAGAGGGGTCAGCCTTTTTTGCTCCCAGTTTACACATGGGAGCCGGTGGGAGGTGAGTGCGCAGCTTCTCTCACTGTGTGTTGGTGCTGTGCAGTGGCCGCTGTTGTGGTGATGTCGTGACAGTGGGGCAGTGCGGCCTGGAGCCTTGGGGGCTTTGCCTTGCAGCATGGGTGCTGTGAGGCGCCAGGTCGCCTGCCTTGCTGGTGCTTTGTCGCCGTGGCAGTGGTTGGTGCACAGTGCCGCACCATAAAGGCTTTAGATTAGGGACCCACTCAAGAGGTTCGCCGTGACGTGGCAGTGGGCTTAATACAGTCTGATCAGAATGGTAACTAAGAACCTCATGTTCTATTTAAATTTTTGCCTAGCGGCTTTTAGATCAATGTATTTTTGGGATGTGCGATCCATGTCTTTTTCTCCATGGCTTGTTATTAACTCATGATTACCCAACAAGCCACCCGGCTCCAGGGCTGTTGGAAGAGTTGGATACAGCGCCAGATGATGGCGCTTCTATGAGAGCGCCATTTTCTGGGACGGCTGCGGACTGAAATCCGCAGCAGAGGCGCCCACAAACCTCGGGCTAACCTGTGATGCGGATTCCAATCCCCAGCTGCCTAGTTGTACCCGGCTGGACACAAAAATAGGGCGAAGCCCACGTCATTTGTTTTTTAATTATTTCATGAAATAAGTGAAATAATTAAAAAAAACGGGCTTCCCTATATTTTTGGTTCCCAGCCGGGTACAAATAGGCAACTGGGGGTTGGAGGCAGCCCGTGGCTGCCAGCTGTACCTGGCTAGTATACAAAAATATGGCGAAGCCCACGTCATTTTTTTGGTGGGCAAAAAACTTCTGCATACAGTCCTGGATGGAGTATGCTGAGCCTTGTAGTTCTGCAGCTGCTGTCTGCTCTTCTCCATACAGACAGACAGCAGCTGCAGAACTACAAGGCTCAGCATACTCCATCCAGGACTGTATGCAGAAGTTTTTTGCCCCCTGAAAAAATTATGTGGGCTTCGCCATATTTTTGTATGCTAGCCAGGTACAGCAGGCAGGTACGGCTGCCCCCAACCCCCAGTTGCCTATTTGTACCCGGCTGGGAAACAAAAATAAAGGGAAGCCCTTTTTTTATTATTTCATGAATTTCATGAAATAATTAGAAAACAAATGACGTAGGCTTTGCCCCATTTTTGTGTCCAGCCAGGTACAACTAGGCAGCTGGGGATTGGAATCCGCACCACCGGTTGGCCTGAGCTTTCTGGGCCCCACTGCTGCGAATTGCAGTCTGCAGCCACCTCAGAAAATGGCATTTTCATAGAAGCGCCATCTTCTGGCGCTGTATCCAACTCTTCCAGCACCTGCCTGCTATACCTGGCTAGCATACAAAAATATGGCGAAGCTCACGTCCTTTTTTTGTAGTTTTTTGGCAAAAAAAATAAAAAATGCTTCCCTGGATTTTCCATTGCCAGTGAAGGTAACACCAAGCAGTGGGGGTTAGCAGCCAGTAGCTGCTTGGATTACCCTTAGCTAGCAATACAAAAAATGCAGCGGGAGCCCATATATATTTTTTTTAATTATTTATTTAAATAACTAAAAATAAAATGGGCTTCCCTGTATTTTGATTGCTGGACATCACAGTGCTGTAAAAATAAATCTTTAAAAAAATGACGTAGCGCTCCGCGGTATTTTTGATTCTCAGCGCAGATAAAGCAGACAGCTATGGGTTGCCACCCCCATCTGCCTGCCGTTACCTTGGTTGTCAATCAAAATACAGGGAAGCCCATTAATTTTTTCTATTTAAAAAATAGTTAAAAAAAAAAATTACGTTGGGTCCCCCCATTTTTGATAGCCAGCTAGGGTAAAGCAGATGGCTGTAGCCTGAAAACCACAGCTGGCAGCTTTACCGTGGTTGGGGATCCAATGTGGAGGTCCCCTTGGGCTCTTTTTTATAATTATTTTATAAATATTAATAATTACACAATAAAAGTAGGGTCCCCCCCAAATTGGATCACCAGCCAAGGTAAAGCGGACAGCTGTGGTCTGGTATTCTCAGGGTGGGAAGGTCCATAGTTATTGGGCCTTCACAGCCTAAAAATAGCAGGCCGCAGGCACCCCAGACGTGGCGCATCCACTAGATGCGCCAATCCTGGCGCTTAACCCCAGCTCATCCCGTGCCCTGGTGCAGTGGCAAACGGGGTAATAAATCGGGTTGATACTAGCTGTAAAGTCACCTGAGATCAAGCCCAGCAGTTTGTGATGTCATGGCGTCTATTAGATACCCAACATCATAAACTGTCAGTACTAACAAAAACAAAAAATCGACAAAAGAAATTTATTTGAAAAAACAGTCCCCAAAACATTTCCTCTTTCACCAATTTATTGTAAGAAAAAAAATAAAGGGGTCCCACGACGACTCTGGACCGTCTAGAATATGGGGGGGAGACACTCAGGGAACGTATCCCCCATTTTCTAGGAGTGCGGACCCTTCATGTGAGGAGTGTGGGTGCAATGAATCTGCACTCACTCTCCCCGGGTCCACAGCAGCAGAGTCCATGTCGTAATGGTTGCTACCAAAGCTGCAATGCCCTGCTCATGAGGTAAGGGCATGCCTAATCAGGAGAACTACTGTAGAGGAAGCTCTGCTCACTGGTATATAGGTGCTCAGAGGTAATAATAGATAAAATTAGTGAGTAACCTCGGCACTCTATATCTCCCAGACTAAGTCAGTAAGTCACAATGGATAGTAATGCAAAATCACTCTTTATTGGTCCGTATTAAGAAAAAATTTTTTCATAAGCATATATGTTTTTGTCCAAAACAAGTTACAAATGACGTTTCGGCCTGAGCCTTCGTCAGATTGGACTTATCTGCATGTAATCATGAAAAATGACAATAATCAGTATCACATAAGAGTGAGAGAACAATAACATAAACTCGAACAATGTAGAGGTACAATTGGGATGCAGCAAAAAAATTGCAACACAGCAAGAAATGAAACACATGATACAAATGTCATAATACAGTACAAGGACAATATAGTAATGACAAATATGGGGTCAGAGTAGGCTTAGACAGCTCTGGTACGAAAGAGATGTCAATCATAAAGTAACATGTGCAGTAGGTGTAGAGCTACAGTATGCATGGCAGAGCTAATGGGTAGACTGACCATAGAAAAAGAACGGAGAAAAAGTGGAGAAAAAGTGGAGAAAAAGTGGAGCATAAGAGGAGAAAAAGTGAAGCATAAGAGGAGAAAAAGTGGAGAAAAAGTGGAGAAAAAGTGAAGAAAAAAGTGGAGAAAAAAGTGGAGAAAAAAGTGGAGAAAAAAGTGGAGAAAAAGTGGAGAAAAAGTGGAGAAAAAAGTGGAGAAAAAAGTGGAGAAAAAGTGGAGAAAAAGTGGAGCATAAGAGGAGAAAAAGTGGAGAAAAAGTGGAGCATAAGAGGAGAAAAAGTGGAGAAAAAGTGGAGAAAAAGTGGAGAAAAAGTGGAGAAAAAGTGGAGAAAAAGTGGAGCATAAGAGGAGAAAAAGTGGAGAAAAAAGTGGAGAAAAAGTGGAGCATAAGAGGAGAAAAAGTGGAGAATAAGTGGAGCATAAGTGGAGAAAAAGTGGAGCATAAGAGGAGAAAAAGTGGAGAAAAAAGTGGAGAAAAAAGTGGAGAAAAAGTGGAGAAAAAGTGGAGCATAAGAGGAGAAAAAAGTAGAGAAAAAGTGGAGAAAAAGTGGAGCATAAGAGGAGAAAAAGTGGAGATTAAGAGGAGAAAAAGTGGAGAAAAAGTGGAGCATAAGAGGAGAAAAAGTGGAGAAAAAGTGGAGCATAAGAGGAGAAAAAGTGGAGAAAAAGTGGAGCATAAGAGGAGAAAAAGTGGAGAAAAAAGTGGAGAAAAAAGTGGAGAAAAAGTGGAGAAAAAGTGGAGCATAAGAGGAGAAAAAAGTGGAGAAAAAGTGGAGAAAAAGTGGAGCATAAGAGGAGAAAAAGTGGAGATTAAGAGGAGAAAAAGTGGAGAAAAAGTGGAGCATAAGAGGAGAAAAAGTGGAGAAAAAGTGGAGCATAAGAGGAGAAAAAGTGGAGAAAAAGTGGAGCATAAGAGGAGGAAAAAGTGGAGAAAAAGTGGAGCATAAGAGGAGAAAAAGTGGAGAAAAAGTGGAGATTAAGAGGAGAAAAAGTGGAGCATAAGAGGAGAAAAAGTGGAGAAAAAGTGGAGCATAAGAGGAGAAAAAGTGGAGCATAAGAGGAGAAAAAGTGGAGAAAAAGTGGAGAAAAAGTGGAGCATAAGAGGAGAAAAAGTGGAGAAAAAGTGGAGAAAAAGTGGAGAAAAAGTGGAGCATAAGAGGAGAAAAAGTGGAGAAAAAGTGGAGCATAAGAGGAGAAAAAGTGGAGAAAAAAGTGGAGAAAAAGTGGAGAAAAAGTGGAGATTAAGAGGAGAAAAAGTGGAGAAAAAGTGGAGCATAAGAGGAGAAAAAGTGGAGAAAAAGTGGAGAAAAACTGGAGCATAAGAGGAGAAAAAGTGGAGAAAAAGTGGAGAAAAAGTGGAGAAAAAGTGGAGCATAAGAGGAGAAAAAGTGGTGAAAAAAGTGGAGAAAAAGTGGAGAAAAAAGTGGAGAAAAAGTGGCGATTAAGAGGAGAAAAAGTGGAGAAAAAGTGGAGCATGAGAGGAGAAAAAGTGGAGAAAAAGTGGAGAAAAAGTGGAGAAAAAGTGGAGAAAAAAAGTGGAGAAAAAGTGGAGAAAAAGTGGAGAAAAAGTGGAGAAAAAGTGGAGAAAAAAATGGAGAAAAAGTGGAGAAAAAGTGGAGAAAAAAATGGAGAAAAAGTGGAACACCCTTTGGTACCTTTCATGTGGCATTAAGGGGTGCTTAGCTTTGTATTTAGCCAAAAAAATGAAAAAAAAATGACGTAGGGTTCCCCCTAGTTTTGTAGCCAGCTAGGGTAAAGCAGACGGCTGCAGCCTGCAGACCACAGCTGGCAACCTCACCTTGGCTGGTAATCCAAAACTGAGGGCACCCCACGCTGTTATTTTAAATTAAATAAATAATTAAAAAAAAAAACACGTAGGGGTCCCCCAAAATTGGATCACCAGCCAAGGTAAAGCAGACAGCTGGGGCCTGATATTCTCAGACTAGGGAGGTCCATGGTTATTGGAATCTCCCCAGCCTAAAAATAGCAGGCCGCAGCCGCCCCAGAAGTGGCGCATCCATTAGATGCGCCAATCCTGCTGCTTCGCCCCAGCTCATCCCGCGCCCTGGTGCGGTGGCAAACGGGGTAATATATGGGGTTAATACCAGATGTGTAATGTCACCTGGCATCAAGCCCTGGGGTTGGTGAGGTCAGGCGTCTATCAGATACCCGACATCACCAACCCAGTCAGTAATAAAAAAAAATAGACGACAAACACATTTTTATTTGAAAAAACACTCTCCAAAACATTCCCTCTTTAACCAATTTATTAGATTGAAAAACAAATCCAGGTCTGGTGTAATCCAAGGGGTTGCCATGACGATCCACACTGTCCCAGTCAATGAAGAGCAGGATGTTCCCCATTGGCTGGGAGAGCAATGCAGTGACCTGAGCTAACATCAATGGGTCAGCCCAGGTCACTGCAGGGGGGTGACAAGTGCTGCTGTCAGCGAGGTACATTACCTGCGCTGATCTCCAGCACACTGACAGCCCCTGTCACTGAGGTCAATGACCGGCGCCTTCACAGCAAGTATCGCGAGAGGTCCGTGATGTCACCGCTAGTCAGTCTCGGGTCGGAAGCGAGAGGTGATGTGACAAGCGGCGGCCATGGAGGACAGTGACAGCGCTGAGGTCGGGATGGCGGGACTTCATCACCGCAGGTAAGCCGAGCGGGGGGGGGGGATGTGTGTGTGTGTGTGTGTGTGTGTGTGTGTGTGTATGTATGTGTGTACATGCCGCGGGCAGGAGGGGGCGGAGCGAGCTGAGCGGGAAAGTGTGGGCTTCCTGCACGTAACTAAGATAAACATCGGGTTACTAACCAAAGCGATGTTTATCTTGGTTACCAGCTTCTGGCAGGCTGCCAGCGATGGCTCCTGCACACTCTAGCTGTAAAAAGCCCTGCTTTTTGCTGCTAGAACCGTTCTCGAACGTATCTAGAACTATCGAGCTTTTAGCAAAAAGCTCGAGTTCTAGTTCGATCTCGAACAGCCCAAAAATCACTCGAGCCTAGAACTGGAGAACCACGAACCGCGAACCGCGCTCAACTCTACTAATGGAGTACAACAGCCACTTCTTGTATGCCACTAAGTTTATTCAATTTTTGGTATTATAATGTCTTAGTAAGTAACAATGAGTTTGAGTGTGCAATGCAGGCAGAGGTGCTGCAAATATCTTTGCACTAGTGGGACTATACAGAAGTCCAATAGCCACGTTTAGGATGACACTAGGTACACTCAGTGTTTGCTAGTATAATGGCTTAGTAACAATGAGTTTGAGTGTGCAATGCAGGCAGATGTGCTGCAAATATCTTTGCGCTAGTGGGACAATACAGAAGTCCAACAGCCACTTTTAGGATGCCACTAGGTTCAATCAGTGTTTGCTAGTATAATGGCTTAGTAACAATGAGTTTGAGTGTGCAATGCAGGCAGACGTGCTGCAAATATCTGTGCACTACTGGGGCAATACAGCAGTCCAACAGCCACGTTAAGGATGCCACTAAGTTCACTCAGTGTTTGCTAGTATAATGGCTTAATAACAATGAGTATGAGTGTGCAATCCAGGCAGACGTGATGCAAATATCTGTGCACTACTGGGGCAATACAGCAGTCCAACAGCCACATTTAGGATGCCACTAAGTTCACTCAGTGTTTGCTAGTATAATGGCTTAGTAACAATGAGTTTGAGTGTGCAATGCAGGCAGACGTGCTGCAAATATCTTTGCGCTAGTGGGACAATACAGAAGTCCAACAGACACTTTTAGGATGCCACTAGGTTCAATCAGTGTTTGCTAGTATAATGGCTTAGTAACAATGAGTTTGAGTGTGCAATGCAGGCAGACGTGCTGCAACTATCTGTGCATTACTGGGGCAATACAGCAGTCCAACAGCCACATTTAGGATGCCACTAAGTTCACTCAGTGTTTGCTAGTATAATGGCTTAGTAACAATGAGTTTGAGTGTGCAATGCAGGCAGACGTGCTGCAAATATCTTTGCGCTAGTGGGACAATACAGAAGTCCAACAGACACTTTTAGGATGCCACTAGGTTCAATCAGTGTTTGCTAGTATAATGGCTTAGTAACAATGAGTTTGAGTGTGCAATGCAGGCAGACGTGCTGCAAATATCTCTGCATTACTGGGGCAATACAGCAGTCCAACAGCCACGTTAAGGATGCCACTAAGTTCACTCAGTGTTTGCTAGTATAATGGCTTAGTAACAATGAGTATGAGTGTGCAATGCAGGCAGACGTGCTGCAAATATCTGTGCACTACTGGGGCAATACAGCAGTCCAACAGCCACATTTAGGATGCCACTAAGTTCACTCAGTGTTTGCTAGTATAATGGCTTAGTAACAATGAGTTTGAGTGTGCAATGCAGGCAGACGTGCTGCAAATATCTTTGCGCTAGTGGGACAATACAGAAGTCCAACAGACACTTTTAGGATGCCACTAGGTTCAATCAGTGTTTGCTAGTATAATGGCTTAGTAACAATGAGTTTTTAGTGTGCAATGCAGGCAGACGTGCTGCAAATATCTATGCATTACTGGGGCAATACAGCAGTCCAACAGCCACGTTAAGGATGCCACTAAGTTCACTCAGTGTTTGCTAATATAATGGCTTAGTAACAATGAGTTTGAGTGTGCAATGCAGGCAGACGTGCTGCAAATATCTGTGCACTACTGGGGCAATACAGCAGTCCAACAGCCACATTTAGGATGCCACTAAGTTCACTCAGTGTTTGCTAGTATAATGGCTTAGTAACAATGAGTTTGAGTGTGCAATCCAGGCAGACGTGCTGCAAATATCTTTGCGCTAGTGGGACAATACAGAAGTCCAACAGCCACTTTTAGGATGCCACTAAGTTCAATCAGTGTTTGCTAGTATAATGGCTTAGTAACAATGAGTTTGAGTGTGCAATGCAGGCAGAGGTGCTGCAAATATCTTTGCACTAGTGGGACTATACAGAAGTCCAATAGCCACGTTTAGGATGCCACTAGGTTCACTCAGCGTTTGCTAGTATAATGTCTTAGTAACAATGAGTTTGAGTGTGCAATGCAGGCAGATGTGCTGCAAATATCTGTGCACTACTGGGGCAATACAGCAGTCCAACAGCCACGTTTAGGATGCCACTAAGTTCACTCAGTGTTTGCTAGTATAATGGCTTAGTAACAATGAGTTTGAGTGTGCAATGCAGGCAGACGTGCTGCAAATATCTGTGCACTACTGGGGCAATACAGCAGTCCAACAGCCACGTTAAGGATGCCACTAGGTTCACTCAGTCTTTGCTAGTATAATGGCTTAGTAACAATGAGTTTGAGTGTGCAATGCAGGCAGAGGTGCTGCAAATATCTTTGCACTAGTGGGACTATACAGAAGTCCAATAGCCACGTTTAGGATGCCACTAGGTTCACTCAGTGTTTGCTAGTATAATTTGCTTAGCTAGAATGAGTTTGAGTTTGCAATGCAGGCAGACGTGCTGCAAATATCTGTGCACTACTGGGGCAATACAGAAGTCCAATAGCCACGTTTAGAATGCCACTAAGTTCACTCAGTGTTTGCTAGTATAATGGCTTAGTAACAATGAGTTGGAGTGTGCAAAGGGCAGGAGGGTACAGTGGCTGGTTTGTGGGTCTCTGGGTAGAGGAAAGGAAGCCTGCCTTTCTATCCCTCCTAATGGGGAAATGCAGCGAGGAAATCCCTGACCTTAGCTACACAGACGCTGTCATCTTGTGTAGCTGTTAAACTCTGTTTTCAGGACCTGTCACCTATGGCTCTGACCCTGCCGGTATGAGCCCTTAAAAGTGTGCCGGAGTATATTTGCTATTGAGCCCTTAAAAGGACTGATAGAAAGTGCTATCCCTATGCTGTACAGCGCTGTGTATGGAGCGTAATACAGCTGTATCGGCAATAGGAGCTGCGCCAGTGATGTCTGACATTAAGGACGCAGAAGGCAGATAATGGCGTGCTGGAGGAAAATGTCCGGTTTTATAATGCAGGGACATGTGACATGGACATCCTATCACACATGCCGTTGCTTGTCTGGCTAAAAGTCCACTTAGCTGTGTGTGTCTGGGATTGGCTGACATGCTGGCCCACCCCACTACACGCGTGCGCTTAGGGAAGGAAGACAAGGAAAAAAAAAAAAATGGCGATCACCATTATACAAACAGCAGTGATCTGAATGCGCTGTTCCCGCACACTATACACTGAAATGTCATAATAGTGTGAGTCACAGAGTGACTTACACTATTACTGCGAAAAGCCAGCTATGAATTAGCTAGAACCGTTCTCGAACGTATCTAGAACTATCGAGCTTTTGCAAAAAGCTCGAGTTCTAGTTTGATCTAGAACAGCCCCCAAAATCACTCGAGCCTCGAACTGGAGAACCTCGAACCTCGAACCGCGCTCAACTCTAGTTTTTACACACCAAGAGTCTATGAGAACAATCACAGCATAGGTAAGGAGATAGACATATTGCCCACATTCCCCCTTGAAGACTCCAGGGTTATTGTAGTGATGTATAATGTGATAAGTGTTGGCAATGTGAATTGTGACTTGTGTTAGTGGTGTTGACAATATATTGTGCTAGATAGTAGGGCAAAATCAAATTACTGTTTGGGACTAGCCCAGAGTGGGAGAGGCTTGAGCGGAGGGAAAGTGACAGTTTCCTGTCAGAACTTCAGATAGGGCCCAGTGTATCAGAGAGACAGACCTAAGGTCTGTTTAGTCGATGAAACCTCATGACATGGATGTCCCTAGTGAGAGATCCAGAATACTGAGAGAGACCTGATCAAGGTACAGAGTTATCTATTGGAGACAGGTCGGAGGATTGACCATGGGACCGGGTGATTAACTGTAAACAGGTTCTGGGACAGGATGCCCTGGTATGTTGCTGAGTTTACAACTTTGAAAAGTAACGGACAATGAGGGAAAGGAAGCATGAGACAAAGTGAGTGCCCCATGCCAGAGTTCCTTAAGCATGAGGAAGCTTGAAACTAAGTTAAACCATATTGGCAAATTAGTCATCTAAGAGGCAAACAAGATGACTAAGCTGGGTGGTAGTGAAGCCAGAGAGACTAAGGGAGGAAGGAAAAAAAAAAGTGGAAGTAGTAAAGAGGCTATGTGTAGAGATGCTCTGTGTAGAGGAAGAAATGTGCGAGAAGTTGTGTATCCGCAATCTGTAGTATATAGTTCCCATGAACAGCTGTTAAGTAAAACAACGTTTATTAAGAACTGGTGGTCTCGTCTATCTCATTGAACTAGTTAACATTTAGTCCTTGCCTGCAAAAGTCAACGGAATCATGCGGCCTGCAGAGGTGTATCGCCTATCCAGCACAAGTAAACACACACCCAGCCAAGACCCCCTCTTTCATGTAGAGTACCAAGGCGCATGAGATGCATTAGTCTCTTCCATTTCTAGACTATGGGTGTACAAAAAAATCAAATCTGCTTTTAACACATGCATTGCACATGCATTGTACTTATTAATAAAGGAAACTGTAATTGGTTTTGTAAATTTTATTGTCTGCTGCTATATAATGAAATATGCCATATGTATGTAACTTATAGACACACAGATGACCCACGGATGATAATACAGAAGAAAGTTGTCCTTTTTCTTCTGGTTGCAAATCGGTCGCTTTTTCATACGCATGTCTAAACACGGCCTTAAGGGGGCTTTACATGCAACGACATCGCTAACGAGATGTCGTTGGGGTCATGGAATTCGTGATGCACATCCGGCCTCGTTAGCGACGTCATTGCATCTGACACGTACGAGCGACCGCTAACGATGTAAAATACTCACCAAATCGTTGATTGTTGACACGTTGTTCATTTCCCAAATGTCGTTGCTCGTTCAGGATGCAGGTTGTTGGTCGATCCTGAGGCAGCACACACCACTATGTGTGATACCCCAGGAACGATGAACAACACCGTACCTGCGTCCTCCGGCAACGAGGTGGGCGTGACTTTCATGCGCTTGCTCTCCGACCTTCCGCTTCTATTGGATGCCTGCCGTGTGACGTCACTATGACGCCGCACGAACCGCCCCCTTAGAAAAGAGGCTGTTTGCTGGCTACAGCGACATTGCAAGGAAGGTAAGTCCGTGTGATGGGGCTTAGCAATATTGTGTGCCACGGTCAACTATTTTCCCGTGACGCACAAACCACCTGGGCGGGTGCGATCGGCAGTGACATCGCTAGCGATGTCGCTCTGTGTAAAGTGGCCTTTAGGGTACGATCTCCCTAGCGTATCTAAAATTGCTCGGATTCTCATCCTGAAAAATGGTACAGTGTCATGCATATGTCATTCCGTATGTTATACGAATACTATGCATATACGTATGACATGCGAGTATATGTTTATAATTTGTAGGGGGGCTGTTAAATTATATATTTGCAGGATATCTACCTATTCTATCCATCTATTATTTTTCTATCATCTATCAATATCTTTACATCATTTTTTTTTCCTTTGAGATGTGTGCATAAAAATCAGATGCCATACAGATGGTCCATGTGCGGTCCATTTTCTTCTTGCATTCATTGACTTGCATTGGCCATGCACAGCATGCTGTGATTTTTTTTCCTCAACTCGAAAACAGCTGAGTAAAAACTCAGATGGACAGTGCCTTATTGAATAATATTGCTTGGAGAGCAATGTGATTTTTTTTTTTTATCGCATTGCTCTTGGGATATTTGTACTCAAGTGGGAATGTGCCCTTAAAAGGATTGTATGGGTGCAGGTCATCAATATGAAATTTCTGGGGTTCTGACAACTATCACCCCACTAATCAGCACTTATTCAGTGACCAGATGTAAACAAAGTCCAGCTACATTCAATGAGTAGTGGCTGCTGCCGGGTTTTGTACAACTTCTAGTAGTCATTTGAAACCGCATTCATCTGGAGACCTGTTGGCATTCTTGCAACGCTGGATTCAGAAGGCCATATTGAAAATCAGGCCAGTCACAGATTCCTAATGTAACTGTTTAGATATGTGCATCTGCATTCTCTATGGGTGCAAGAGATGCCTTTAAATCACATGCATTATCCTGATTATTCTATATTGATACATCTCAAGTCCAATGCACCCAAAGAAAGTAAAAAAAAAAAAATTATACAAAAAGAAAAAAAATTGAAATTTGCTTAAGTTTTTAGCCCCTGGCTCCACACCCTTCCAGTGACACCACTTACCACCCCAGCAGAGCCATTGGCCGATACATTGCAACCTATTTACATGTACTCAATCTCACCTGGAAGCTATCCGTTATCGGATCTGCACAGCCCTCCAGTGTCCCTCTAGCAGTCCGACCCTCATCCTTGAAGGTTCACTTCACATTATATTGATAGATTCATATCGATACAGGTACTGTGTACCCTACCACATTCGAATAACATCTTTGATGTTTTTCGCTCTAACCTAATTATAAGGTGTGTGTACACCTCGTCCTTTTTAGCCACCTTCAATGACACACTGATATTAGCCCATGCAACAGAGGCGGCTGTAGAAATCCCACGATTATTCAGAGAATCATTACTTTTGTGGTGCTCCTAGTGAAACATTCCTTGTCCTAATAGATATAAGTCCTTGAGAAAGACCCGGACAGGGTTGAAATGTTGGACAATGTTTTAAAAAAAATACACAACAATAAAGAGGTTTTTTTGAGCACCATTTTGGTATTCCTCAATTATTCCCATTAGGGTGCCGGAGTATATTTGTAGTTTGCACTCTGATGACATCTGAGTGCAGTGCAATATACGCATCAACTGACAATGGAGGAGATGGAAAGATTAATCTCTCCATAGCTCCCACCCTCTACTCCCTAGCTGTGATCCGATTGTAGGATCGGATCACAGTCGTATGACACTTGGCTCATGCTTACAGCAGAATGGGAGCCAACGATCGCATGCCATATGCTCATGTGGCTTTACCTTTATTATTGGGAACAAGTATTTTTGAACGTTCAATAACCAATAACGTGATTTCTAATATAATACATTTTTCCAACAGTAATACCATTTCAAGGAAGCATCTTTTGGTCTTCAGGTAGAAGTGGGGGAATGATTGTCTTAACTTCCATACTCAGCGTCCTACTGGCTATTTTGTTGGTTTGCTTTATTGCTGCACTAACTATTGGAAGGTGAGACATTTGTTAACTAAGCTCATGATACTATGTGTAGGAAAAAGCATACAGAAATAAATTCTATAGTATTAATCAATAACATTATTAGAAAAGAAGTGCCACCTAGTGGCTAAACTATAGAGGGCAACATACTGTGAAAGTCAATAGAGATGTTGCACTTCTCCAATAGAGTAGACAAATATTTATGATGACTGAAGTCAATTTCAGTGGGACTGGCCTACCATCTAAAAAGTATGACAGTGTCCCAACTGTCAAAATAAAGAAGGATCAGGCATATTGGATTTCAACACAGCTGATATTTTTGTTCTCATGTCTTTTGCATTTATGTACTTTTAGGAAGTCCCAGGCACTTCATCTGTAGACATATTTCATGTGTAAGGACTTTCATGTGTATAGATTGTGACTATTCCCACTATATGTGATTTGGGTTATTCACATTGCTTGGGCCACAAGGTAGCAATTTCAAAGTCCAGTCGGTTTATTAACGGACATAAACACTTACTTGTGGTAAAGAAAATAAGGCTTGGATTTCAGGTTCGTAATATTCGCGGTACACCTGCTCTGGTTCGGATACACTACTCAAGTATCCCACTGAACCCAGCCAGTATATATAAACACAGATTTCAAGTACATTACCTCACGGTACACCTGTACAGGTTTGAATACACTTCTCAAGTATCCTAGTGGAGCTATGTTGGGCTCCACTCGCTGACCACAGTCAGTTGAAGCGAACCCTCTCTTCTCCCAGGGAGTCCCTTCAAAGGCTATTTAATACCTCTTTCCATGGTTTAGCAGTCTCTACACACCAACTCCTGTCGGTGAACAGTAAACACACTCTCTCAGAGGCTGCCTCTCACAAACTGCTATATGCCAACAAATAGTCTCATTAAGATGTAGTGGGTGGGCCGACCCCCTACTAGTTTAGCATAGTGTACCCGGCATTGTTATTATTAAAAGTGTTGATTTTATTATTGCATGTGTTAGGGCACCCCCTAGTGGCCGGGTGGGACGGCTGTTGCCACCGGGGAAGGAGGAGTCGGCCGGATATCTAGGAGAGGGCTGTGTGTGTGAGAGGAGAAGGATCCGGGACAGCAGGCAGTGAACATCTGCAGCGGCAAGTGTGAGTGTGTGAGCGGAACACCAGGGGACACCGGAGATAAGGAGGTGGACGCAACCTCAGGGTCTATTCCGCTGGTGTGGGTCCAGTGTGTGCTTGACCGGAGAGTGGGAGCCCGGAGAAGAGGAGTATCTAGGGCATATCCCCACCAGAGGGCGCGTTTGGGCAGGTTGTCCCCAGCTCCACCAATTCTGCCGGATTCTGCTGACCGGAGTGTTACTTTTCTGTGTGAATAAATGTCAGTTTTTATGCATTCCAACTTTTGCCTGAAGACTCTTTATGCATCGGTCGGGGAAAGAGACGCCTCACACTGCACACTTAAGTCAGCCCCAGAAGTTGAGGAAGTGGTGGAACCAGGGGTCTGCCTCAGTATCAGTGCCACGACTACAAGGCCAGAGGCTCCCCTGGCCCATCACTTCATGTGGCGTAGTCGGCAGGATCCGAGTTCCCTGCCGGGGACCCAGGGAGCTGAAGACCAGGTAGTGCCCGAGGCACAAGAGTCTGACTGGTGGGAAGAAACCATAGGGCCCGTAGCGTTGGACCGGGCCCAAGCAGAAGAAAAGGCGCGAAAAGTTGGCGCCGAAAGAAGAGCCTGGGGCTGGCCGGTGCCGACGAAGAGGCATAGAGTACTCCGCCCAAAGAGGGGAGGCGCCAGTCCCAGGGCATTGAAGACATACAGAGTGGGCGGTATAAAGAAGAAAAAGAAGTACCGCCGCGGAGGGGTCAAGATATTGTGTGAAGCTGTGGGAGGATACTGTTTAAGAGCGGGAAGCAGAGGACCGCCTCCTTCTCCCTCAGTCTGCACTTTGGCACCACCGCTAGTCAAAACCCAGCAATCCGTGATGGCAGCTTTCGGACAACCGGAGGAATTGGCCACAACCATGGCCCTGATCACCTTAGGCCGAGGCCGCCCCCGGTTTGCCCCTGCCAGTGAGGCAGCTATGGTGGATCTTCCGGTGGGACCGGGAGGTTCTACACGCCCTGACAAAGTGTCGTGGAAAACCACCTGGGACGCACAGTCCGGAAGAACCGTCACTGAGGTGAAGGCGACATATGCTACACCAGCAGGAGGCCGAGCGGAGGTTACACCCTTCCCTTGGGAGACCCCGCAGCTTGGCGCCACCACACCATCTGTTTCCTCGATGGAGCCGGCTGAAGAGTTCACCGAGCGGCTGGAGAAGGACCACCGGGGCTTCATCTGGGACCCGGTAATCGTCCCGCCCGCCGAGCCGCGCCCCAGAGCACCGTCCCCGAAGCCCGACCCTGTGCAGGAACGTCTTGTGGCCGAAACCCTTGTCCGGGAGATGCTGTCCGGCCCGGGCGGAGAGGAGCTGGCTCTGCAGTTTACCACCGGCGTGGTGGTTAAATTTAACCAGAAGGAGGGGTACGGCTTCATCCGCGAGTGCAGCACAGGGGACGACTACTTTTATAACAGGGTCCACCTGGATGTGGAGGGCTTGCCCACCCGGCTTCGTACCCTATGGCCGGGTGAGAAGGTGCAGTTCCTGCCGGACGCAGGCAGTCGCGGTCTATTTGCCGTTGCCGTGAACCGGATGCCAACTGCCCGGGAAGCGGCTCAGTGTCAGGAGGAGCTGGAGTGGGAGGAGCAACAAGAGCGGCGCCGGAGCCATGCCAGACCGGTCCCCTCCGAGCCCTCTCACCCCCGGCGTACCGTGACCGCTGCCCCGGAAGCAACGTCTGTGCCGCCCGCTGACCCGGAGAAGATTTCTCCCGTAGTGACCGTGAGTCAGCATGTGACCAACCAACCGGTCATTGTTTTGGACGCACCACCCCGGGGAGCGACACCTTCGCCGCCGCCAGGAGCCGAGGCAGCCACGCCAGCAGAGCCGCCTTTCGCTCCGCTGTCCTTCCGACGGGTCCGCCGTCAGCCGGGACAATCTCTGGGGGCCTACATCCAGGCGCAAGCGGAGGAATGGAAGCGGTCCTGGCCCCCAGAGTAAGTCTCCACTGTCACCTGTTGTTAAGTCCGGTGTTGTTGAACCGGCAGAAGTTATGTTGCAGTTTTACGGGTCAGTTGCCCGCTCAGCTAAGACCGGGAGCGCTTTTGAGCCTCCGGGCGCCCAGCTAAGACCGGGAGCGCTGGTGAAGCCTCCGGGCGCTACTCAGAGACCGGGAGCGCTGCCGCGCCTCTGGCGCCCCAAGGACCGGGAGCGCCGCAGAACTGGTGTCGCTGCTGACATGGACTGGCCTGAAAGGTTTCTTTGTTTTAATGTGCTTATAGTTAAGAGCCTTGCCGGGAGGCTCGGGTTTTAAGAGGGGAGGCATGTAGTGGGTGGGCCGACCCCCTACTAGTTTAGCATAGTGTACCCGGCATTGTTATTATTAAAAGTGTTGATTTTATTATTGCATGTGTTAGGGCACCCCCTAGTGGCCGGGTGGGACGGCTGTTGCCACCGGGGAAGGAGGAGTCGGCCGGATATCTAGGAGAGGGCTGTGTGTGTGAGAGGAGAAGGATCCGGGACAGCAGGCAGTGAACATCTGCAGCGGCAAGTGTGAGTGTGTGAGCGGAACACCAGGGGACACCGGAGATAAGGAGGTGGACGCAACCTCAGGGTCTATTCCGCTGGTGTGGGTCCAGTGTGTGCTTGACCGGAGAGTGGGAGCCCGGAGAAGAGGAGTATCTAGGGCATATCCCCACCAGAGGGCGCGTTTGGGCAGGTTGTCCCCAGCTCCACCAATTCTGCCGGATTCTGCTGACCGGAGTGTTACTTTTCTGTGTGAATAAATGTCAGTTTTTATGCATTCCAACTTTTGCCTGAAGACTCTTTATGCATCGGTCGGGGAAAGAGACGCCTCACACTGCACACTTAAGTCAGCCCCAGAAGTTGAGGAAGTGGTGGAACCAGGGGTCTGCCTCAGTATCAGTGCCACGACTACAAGGCCAGAGGCTCCCCTGGCCCATCACTTCAAAGACACATGAGAAACACCTTTGGGTGGAGGTATGTGGATAGTCAGACCAACCCATCTTTCCAGCTATCCGTAAAACTGGTCCTTGATATGCCCAAGCAAGATTCATGGCACTATAACTACCACAACCGACATTCAGGTTTAGATCACTTCTGTGACACATACTTGGCCGCCTTGTTACAACATCAAACGTATTGATTTCTACAGCATTGCCTCAAAAATAGAACAATAGAAATCGGTTTGGCCCATATTAACTTGGTAACAAACAAAAAAATTATACTAAAATTCATTACTTGCACAGTGACTGTGCAATTGGACAACACAAGACATAATATATCAATGATTATGTGCCAGTAGAATGCACCAATGTAAACAAGCCTCTAACATTTGCAAGAAACCTTCACAAAACTAACAATTGTCAGTTTTTCAAGTTTCTTTCTTATGTGTATACTAACAATGTCAAGACTCTGAGAAGTCCATTGCAATGCATGATTGAATCCTATTTATGACCGTTGACTTTTCTTAACTGTTTTTTTTTTCTCTTTTTTTTACAGCAAGAATATTTACTGGAAGCGATCAATGATCTTGAAAAGTAATACTGACAGCAAAATGGATTTCATGACTCGATCCACGTATAGCTCACGATATGACCACATGCACTTAGTTACTTAAAATTGAAAATGTAAAAAAATGTGAATACCTTTATTACATACAAACGTGTATAAATTGTAGGCAGATGTGGAAGAAGGCTGTCAAGAAAGAATAATCTAAAAAATAGAAGTGTGACATATTTTATCAGTTAACAAAATGCTAAGTAAATAAATAAAATAGAAATGTAAATCAATTGAATATGCAGCATGAGCCCCCTTTGTCTTCAAAACTGCATCAAAGCATAAATTCTTCTAGGAAAATTAGAACACAGTTTTTGAAGGTACTCAACAGGGAGGTTGTTCTTAACATTTTGGAGAACTAAACACATTTCTTCTGTGGATGTAGGCTTGTTCAAATCCTTCTGTTTCTTCATATCATCTTAGACAGACTCAATGATTTTGAAATCAAGGCTCTATAGTGATCATATCATCACTTCCAGGACTCCCTGTCCTTTACAGTGAAGATAGTTCTTAAATGGGTGGTTCACCCATATTTTTTATTGTCTAGTTCGATATTATATTGAGAAAAAATGTTTCTCTCAAATACCTTGTGTTGGCAATATTGCCTGTGAGAGGCGCTATTGCAGACCGCTGTAACCCGCTCCGGGGACGTCACGTCAAGTTCCGCACACATCACATTTGTATATTCCTGACTCACTGAGCTGTGAGCAGTGTTTCACCACTTGTCACAGCCCATCTGCTCCCTGCTCCCTGCTCCCTCCTCCCTCCTCCCTCCCAGCACAGCGCGTCTCCTGCTTGCAGCGTTCTGCTGTGAGGGAGGAGGGAGCAGGGAACAGGGACCAGATGGGCTGTGACAAGCAGTGAAACACCGCCCCAAGCTCAGTGAGTCAGGAACACTGCAGCCGGCCGCACGGATGTGACGTGTGCGGAACTTGACGTGACATCACCGGAGTGGGTTACAGCGGTCTGCAATAGCGCCTCTCACAGGCACTATTGCCAACACAAGGTATTTGAGAGAAACATTATTCTCAATATAATATCGATCTAGACAATAAAAAATATGGGAGAACCACCCCTTTAATGACATTCTCTGATGGTATTGCATGAAGGATAAAAATCCACTTATATTTCTCAACATTCAATACACCAAGAAGTAGGCAACATCGAGGACTGTAGGCACAAAAAAGGTTTTCTGGAGCTGATAACACAGCATCCAGAATCCTGATTTCATGTAATCACACAATGGTGTTGAGATTAGGGATGTGTGGAGGCTATATTATTATTTCCAGGAATCCTTGTTCTTTGCATCTATGGTCCTCAATGTTGCCTATTGCTTGGTCATCTCAATACTGAGAAATATAAGCAGATACATATCCTTCATGCAGAAAAACAAGAAGTTCTGACAGTAATGATATGGTCCTCAACCCTGATCTCATAATCATAGAGTCTGTTTAGGATTACATGAGAAACAGAATGGTTTTTATAAGTACATCCACAGAAGATCTGTGGTTAGTTCTCCAGGATGTTTGGAACAACCTCCTCATTCATTCAAAAACTGTGTGAAAGTGTATGGAGAAGAATGTACAGTGCCTACAAGTAGTATTCAACCCCCTGCAGATTTAGCAGGTTTGATAAGATGCAAATAAGTTAGAGCCTGCAAACTTCAAACAAGAGCAGGATTTATTAACAGATGCATAAATCTTACAAACCAACAAGTTATGTTGCTCAGTTAAATTTTAATAAATTTTCAACATAAAAGTGTGGGTCAATTATTATTCAACCCCCTAGGTTTAATATTTTGTGGAATAACCCTTGTTTGCAATTACAGCTAATAATCGTCTTTTATAAGACCTGATCAGGCCGGCACAGGTCTCTGGAGTTATCTTGGCCCACTCCTCCATGCAGATCTTCTCCAAGTTATCTAGGTTCTTTGGGTGTCTCATGTGGACTTTAATCTTGAGCTCCTTCCACAAGTTTTCAATTGGGTTAGGGTCAGGAGACTGACTAGGCCACTGCAACACCTTGATTTTTTCCCTCTTGAACCAGGCCTTGGTTTTCTTGGCTGTGTGCTTTGGGTCGTTGTCTTGTTGGAAGATGAAATGACGACCCATCTTAAGATCCTTGATGGAGAAGCGGAGGTTCTTGGCCAAAATCTCCAGGTAGGCCGTGCTATCCATCTTCCCATGGATGCGGACCAGATGGCCAGGCCCCTTGGCTGAGAAACAGCCCCACAGCATGATGCTGCCACCACCATGCTTGACTGTAGGGATGGTATTCTTGGGGTCGTATGCAGTGCCATCCAGTCTTCAAACGTCACGTGTGTGGTTGGCACCAAAGATCTCGATCTTGGTTTCATCAGACCAGAGAACCTTGAACCAGTCTGTCTCAGAGTCCTCCAAGTGATCATGAGCAAACTGTAGACGAGCCTTGACATGACGCTTTGAAAGTAAAGGTACCTTACGGGCTCGTCTGGAAGGGAGACCATTGCGGTGGAGTACGTTACTTATGGTATTGACTGACACCAATGTCCCCACTGCCATGAGATCTTCCCGGAGCTCCTTCCTTGTTGTCCTTGGGTTAGCCTTGACTCTTCGGACAAGCCTGGCCTCGGCACGGGTGGAAACTTTCAAAGGCTGTCCAGGCCGTGGAAGGCTAACAGTAGTTCCATAAGCCTTCCACTTCCGGATGATGCTCCCAACAGTGGAGACAGGTAGGCCCAACTCCTTGGAAAGCGTTTTGTACCCCTTGCCAGCCTTGTGACCCTCCATGATTTTGTCTCTGATGGCCTTGGAATGCTCCTTTGTCTTTCCCATGTTGACCAAGTATGAGTGCTGTTCACAAGTTTGGGGAGGGTCTTAATTAGTCAGAAAAGGCTGGAAAAAGAGATAATTAATCCAAACATGTGAAGCTCATTGTTCTTTGTGCCTGAAATACTTCTTAATACTTTAGGGGAACCAAAATGAATTATTGTGGTTTGAGGGGTTGAATAATAAATGACCCTCTGAATAAACTTTTCACAATTTAAAAATAAAATAAAAAAAAGAAATAACATTCTTTTTTGCTGCAGTGCATTTCACACTTCCAGGCTGATCTACAGTCCAAATGTCACAATGCCAAGTTAATTCCGAATGTGTAAACCTGCTAAATCTGCAGGGGGTTGAATACTACTTGTAGGCACTGTATGTTGTTTTGAATGCAAGGAGTGATGATTACACTTAATATCGATTTGACTTTTCTTTGATTATTCACTTTGGATTTTGTTAGCTGATAAAAATAAACTATTAACACTTCTATTTTTTAAATCATTCTTACTTTACAGCATTTTTTCCACATCTGCCTAAATCTTTTGCACATTTTTAAACAGCTATATCATCCTTTTTCCTTAAACCTTTCTTATCAGACAATGCAATATGAAGTGTGAAAAGTGTAAAGTATCTGCTATTATGTGGCACATGAGGCATCCATCTTGTCACCTCCCCAATGTCACAGTACTAAGATGCAGCATAAGCTTGTTTGAGTCACAACAGTTAAAAGATAATGATCATGCAAATAAGAATTATATCCAAAAATGTATCTTTTAATACTTTTAACATTTTTTTAACTTTACTTTTTTACTTAGCCCCTTTATGGGACACTTAAGCCTGCTTTACACACTACAATATGTCTTACGATGTGTCGGTGGGGTCATGTCGTAAGTGACGCACATCCGGCATCGTAAAGTACATTGTAGTGTGTGACAGGTACGTGCGATTGCGATTGAACGAAAATCCGTTCATCACATACATGTCGTTCATTCCTCATGAATTGAACGTGCGATTGTGCAATGTTCCCGAGGCAGCACACATCGCAGTGTGTGACACACCGGGAACATTGAAGAGATCTTACCTGCGTCCCGCGGCTCCAGCCGCCAATGTGGAAGGAAAGAGGTGGGCGGAATGTTTACGTCCCGCTCATCTCCGCCCCTCCGCTTCTATTGCTGGCTGCTGCGTGACGTCGATGTGACGCTGAACGTCCCTCCCACTCCAGGAAGTGGACGTTCGTCGCCCACATCGAGGTCGTATGGACGGGTAAGTACGTGTGACGGGGGTTAATCGTTTGTGCGGCACATTCAACAAATTAAACGTGCCACACATACGATGGGGGCGTTGCAAATCGCATAAGATATCATGTGCGAAATTGCAACATGTAAAGCAGGCTTAACTTTCAGTGATCTGCTCACTGATATAACCCACTGCAGTGCCCGATCACTGCAGCTCTGACACTTCACCTCAAAAACCATGCATACAGCATGGTCTGTGAGGCGATCTGTAGATGGGTGACCCAGGGTTGTCATGGTGAAAATCCAGGCTTACCATGGCAGTGATAGCGTCCCTGTGATCGCATTACAGGGACCCAATCGCCAGGGAGAGGTAAAGTGATTCCTCTCCCTGCCTCTTGAATGCTGCGTGATCCGGCGGAGATCATGAGGGTACAGCGCAAAAAACCACCGCAATCGCCATGATGTACTGGTACATCATTGGTCGTTAAGTCACGTAAAACCATAGGTCTGGGATGGGTTAAAAGATGTAAAGAGAAATTTAAATAAGTTTAAAGAGTAAAGGTCCTTTTATTTATTTTTTTAAATAAATCAAAAGAAATGAAAATAGGAAAATCTTCTTTTTCCCCGTCCTGGACTGATCTTCATTCTCAACATTCTCAATTAACAGATAAATTCTGTCTTCAGTGAATACAGTATTTCCCATTGATGAGATAGGGGATTATGATTGGTCATGAAAAAGTTCTAAGGAGAGGGGGGGAGGGGAAGATAAAGGCAGACACAAACATTGGCAATCCATCTGAGGGCAGCATAATATAGGAACAGAGATCCTGATTCCAGCGATGTATCACTTACTGGGCTGCTTGGTGTAGTTTTGATAAAATCCCTGTTTTATCTACTGAAAATCTACCAGTTACCTGAATACTGAGCTCTGCATAACCCTGCCCACACCACTGATTGACATTTATGTGTATAGCAGATAGCTGCCAATCAGTGGTTGAGGGTGGGATTATACAGAGTTGAGAAATATGTAGGACTATATTTTCTAGCATTTACCAAATGACTTATCTGTATGTTCTGCAATTCTTTTTATAGTAATAGTTTGCATATTCTTACAGAACATGTTAAAAGGAATCTGTCAGCATGTTTTTGCTATTTTATCTAAGAACTGCATGATGTAAGCAGCACTCTCAGAAATATTTTTTCATGAAATGTGTGTATGTGGTACATTCTGTGAGTGTGTCAATAATACTCAACTACTGCCGTCTCTAGGATCTAGCGTCGTTCTGCTCCCCTTCTCACTGACGTCACCTCTCTACAAACCCTCCAGATTGCACTGCGCTCTGCGTGACCAAGAAATGGCTCTTTACAATGTAAAACTATGGAATGTCAGAATGATACTCCATAGGCTTAAAATGTAAAAGAGAGTTACGGCTCATGAACAGAGAATAGAGTTAGCCAGATAGTCTGAAGAGCAGTGATGTCACTGAGAGGAAGAGCAGAACCACGTTGGATATGGGAAGAGCGGCGGTAGGTGACTATATTAATACACTTAAATTACACAGCATACACACATAGGGAACCACAAGCAGTTCTGGGTTCATATTGCTAACCCCTGCCTAACCGTCCCTGTAGCACTACTGTAGCATAGATAAAGAGATCTTTAGAAAAAGTATTTCTAAAGATCGTTTACGTATGCTAATGAGCAAGGGCTTTAGTCCCCTGGGCGTTAGTTCCCTGGCCAATCGCCCCCATTTGCATCTTAGTACACCACTGTGGAAGTTCTATCATGCTAATGAATGCGCAGCGTCACAGGATGAACTCACTCACTTCTACGCCGCCATCGTCGCCCGACGCTGCATTTCAGCTCAGTGCGCAAGACTCCTGGAGTTTGGGTCATGCGCATTTGGCACCCCAGTGGTCTTGGGAGCCAAAGTGGCGTTGTTTTCATGCTTGGAAACAGTGGGGAAATCTCTGCCAGGTACACTAACATGCAACACCACTTCCTTCTCCGGACCAGAAGGGGAAGCTCATAACCTGTGTTGAAAGGAGCTTCTCTGGACATACTGATTTGGAGGAGGAATTAGGCAGTAACAGGAAGCCAGACCTCAGAATAGTAATACACAGCAAAGAGAACGGTCACTGTCTGAGAGCTGCTGCCCAACTCTCTAGGACCGAGTGCATCGAGCGGGACACCAGCGTCCCAGCCTACTGGGTGCTAATGGTACAGTGGTAATGCTGGAGAGTAGAAGAGTTCACCTCCTCTGGCCCACCTAAAATCCGGAGGTGAACTGGCAAGAAAAAACCCGTGGTCACTGCTACAGAGTGGACCCCAGTACCAGCTCATCCTACCCGTCAGACGAAAGACTTAACACACTTAGAAAGAGGGATTCTGTGCAGCTTCAGGCCACAGCGACTTACAACTGCGCAAAGAAGGAGGCTTATACCCACCGGTCAGAGAGAAACTCCCCTGCTGCTTTCAGACTGACCGGGCCACCAACTCCTGGACTTCACCTGATACCAGTAAAAGATAAAAGGAGATCCCAACCTGTGTCATCCAGTTCTTGTCGTCGCCCTCAGCCCTGCACCCCCCACCGTATTACTCCGTTCCAGCATCATCCTTTCCCTGGGGCCTGCTTCCCCTGCGGGAAGCAAATCTACCCTAGCTACAGAGATATCCGCCTCAGAGGACAGCGACAGCAGCAGCGGCTGTTACCTGGCCGCATACCGCAGGTGGCGTCATGATCATCTAAAGACTTTCCTTCCTACCACCCTCCACCCTCCTTTCTATACGCCTTGGGGTCACGAAACCGGGTCAGGCCATCCCGTGGCAACGCAGAGGATCTGCATCACCGGCCCAATGGCTTAACACCCTCGACCCTGGGGCGCTACATGCACTACTTCAGTTTGAAGCCAGGACATGTACACCCGGCTTCATAGTGCACTTGACCTAAACTCCAGGGTCATGCGCACTGAGCTCAAATCCCCCATCGGACGCGATGGCAGCGGAGAGGTGAGTGAGATCATCCTCTGACGCTGCGTATTCATTAGCATGTTAGCACGCCCACAGGGACGTACTAACATGCTAATGGGGGTGACTGGCTGGGGAACTAACGCCCTTGGGACTAGCCCCCTCGCTCATTAGCATACGATAAAAGATCTTTAGAAATACTTTTTCTAAAGATCTTTTTTATCTATGCTACTGTATACAGGGACAGTTCGGCAGGGATTAGCAATATGCACCCAGAACTGCTCGTGGTTCTGGGTGCATATTGCATCTGACAGGTTTCTTTAAGAAGAAATGATCATTGTTTTCAAGCAAAGTTTATAACAGCTTTCATTCATCCAAAGCACTCACCTTCAATGACATTCTATAGCGGATTCTAATTGATTATCCATTACATGTCCTTGAAAACTCTATCAATGTTTGTTTTTAGTTTCACCTGTTGTTGAAAAGGCAGGGTGACAATAAATACACCCCAGAACAGCACGTCTGCACTGTAATAATGGTATAATATTTTTTTTTGCCTATTGAAAAACTTTAAGGGAGAGCTCTTTAAATCGCTGCCTGCTCTCTGTTGCTTTAATAATGGCAGACAAATAATTTATATGTACGTCTAATGTCACATTACTTTACTGTTTATTATATTAGCTAATCACAGTTAATTCCATCTATGTACTATATTTCATGTTATTCTAATCAATAGCGTAATCTAATAAAATAGTTTTATGACAAATAATGTGCTTTAATATGCATGTACAGTAATTATTATTATTTATTATTATAGCGCCATTTATTCCATGGCGCTTTACAAGTGGAAGAGGGTATACGTACAGCAATCATTAATAAATATAAACCAGACTGGTATAGGAGGAGACCGGACCCTGCCCACGAGGGCTCACAGTCAGGGCCGGATTATAGGCGGGGCAGGCGGGGCTCCAGCCCAGGGGCCCCGACCAAAAGAGCTTCTAAGGGGGCCCCCACCACCAGGGCCATACTTGTCAGCATTTTTTTTTTCTTCACACCCTCTCCCCCTCCGTAAAGACAGTCTAATAAATCAGCTGTGTTTTCGGAGGGGGGAGGAGTGGGGTGGTGCACCGGCATTTATTTGTATCTGCGTCTTTAAGACGCAAAAACAAACTGCGGGCACAGGATGCTGAATGACCCCGGAAGTACCAGTGCTTGCACTTCCGGGGTCAGAGGTGTGCCAATGAGCTCCCTGCTATGTGCTGCGGCTGTCATGGGCGTACCCAGCGAGGGGCGGGGTGGCACCTGCCCCCCCCCTAGAAGCAGGGGCACGGTGTAATGGGCCGCTGTATGTGCAGGCACGCTCCTCTGCAGTGTGTGCATGCAGGCCCAACACACTAGCTGCAGCAGGAGCAGGAGGCAGCACTGTGCTGTGCCGGCTCTGCTGTGTGCTGTGTGTCCGGCATGCACACAATGCAGAGGAGCGCAGCGGAGCCGGAGCCGGTGCTCGCAGCTTCGTCCTTCTTCCTATTCAAATATATTTGCATCTTTCAGACGTAAATACATTTGAACAGCGCGCCGGGACTGGGCCCCGCCCCCGACGTGCAGCAACGTGATGAGATCAGCACCTTGCTGACGTCATCACAGTGCTGCGGGCGCTGGCACACGGGACATCAGATTGTAAGCGCTCCATGAAGGAGCCGAAGAGACAGGTTTAATTAATGATGATGAGTGGGGAGGGGCTGAGGACACATAACGGGGAACATCTGTGAAGGAAGTGGAACACAGCTTTGTGGCAGGCAGAAGAGGAGTACTGTATTCCGAGGGAGGGGGGGAGGCAGGAGTGTGTAGGGATGGGGCAGTGTGATTTGTGTGTGTAGGGGGTGATGAGGGTTGCATTGCATTGTGTGTGGGGGAGGGGTAATGGAGGGGTAGCATTGTGTGTGTGTAGAGGTGATAGGGGGTGCATTGTGTGTGTGGGGGGTGATGGGGGGATGCATTGTGTGTGTAGGGGGTGATGGGGAGATGCATTTTGTGTGTGTAGGGGGTGATGGGTGGGTGCATTGTGTGTGTGTGTGTGTGTGTGTGTAGGGGGTGATGGGGGGTGCATTGTATTTGTGTGTGTGTAGGGAGGAATGGTGGGTGCATTGTATTTGAGTGTGTGTGTGTGTAGGGGGTGATGGGGGTGCATTGTTTGTGTGTGTTTGTAGGGGGTGATGGGTGCATTGTGTGTGTAGGGGGTGATGGGGGTTGCATTGTGTGTGTGTGTGTGTGTAGGGGGTGATGGGGGTGCATTGTGTGTGTGTGTGTGTGTGTGTGTATAGAGGTAAAGGGGGGTGCATTGTGTGTGTGTAGGGGTGATGGGGGATGCATTTTGTGTGTGTGTGTGTGTAGGGGTAAAGGGGGGTGCATTGTGTGTGTAGGGGGTGATGGGGGGTGCATTGTGTGTGTGTGTGTGTAGGCGGTAAAGGGGGGTGCATTGTGTGTGTGTGTGTGGGGGGGGGGGGTGATGGGTGGGTGCATTGTGTGTGTCAGAGCTGTGTGTGTGTGTGTCAGAGCTGTGTGTGTGTGTGTGTCAGAGCTGTGTGTGTCAGAGCTGTGTGTGTGTGTGTGTCAGAGCTGTGTGTGTCAGAGCTGTGTGTGTCAGAGCTGTGTATGTGTGTCAGAGCTGTGTGTGTGTATGTGTGTCAGAGATGTGTGTGTGTAAGAGCTGTGTGTGTGTCAGAGCTGTGTGTGTGTGTGTGTGTGTCAGAGCTGTGTGTGTGTCAGAGCTGTGTGTGTCTGTGTGTCAGAGCTGTGTGTGTCAGGGCTGTGTGTGTGTGTGTCAGAGCTGTGTGTGTCAGAGCTGTGTGTGTCAGAGCTGTGTATGTGTGTCAGAGCTGTGTGTGTATGTGTGTCAGAGATGTGTGTGTGTCAGAGCTGTGTGTGTGTGTCAGAGCTGTGTGTGTGTGTGTGTCAGAGCTGTGTGTGTGTGTGTCAGAGCTGTGTGTGTGTGTGTGCCAGAGCTGTGTGTGTGTGTGTCAGAGCTGTGTGTGTGTCAGAGCTGGGTGTGTGTGTCAGAGCTGTGTGTGTGTGTGTGTGTGTGTGTGTGTGTGTCAGAGCTGTGTGTGTGTGTGTGGCAGAGCTGTGTGTGTAAGAAGCAGTCTGTGCAGCCCCCCAGAACTATATGGGTCCCCCAGAGCGCTATGTCACCTATCCCAGTAATGAGTACACCACCAGAGCTGTTTGCCACTCCAGTAACGTCTATGCCCCCTGCCCCTCCTGTAATGTATATATTGTAGCCCCCAGCCCCTCCTGTGATGTATATACAGCAGTGCAGTCATGTCTGTTAGTGACAGCCATCGTGAAACACAGCCACATGTCCTAAAGGAGCTGGACGGAAACAAGCGGGAGAGGTGAGTGAGGCTGCTGGCGATTTCCCCATATTAATACCTGTAAAGGCTCATGCGCATGTAACTGCTGAATATTCTGCAGCGATTTGACAGCACATGTGCGCGTCAAATCGCTGCAGAAAAACTGCATAATGGATGCAATTTTTCTTTACAAAAAATGCCGATTTCATGCGCTCTGGCTACTGCCCCCACCATAGACAGAGCGGGAGCTGCATCTATAGCGCACGGAATAATTGACATGCTTATTTTATGAACTCACAGATTTGGGTCAACATTTTAGCACCCAAATCGCTGCGTTCATAAAAGCAACGTGCGCACGTGTCATGCACAATCTACATAGATCGTGCTGGGGACGCAGGACGCATGCATTTACACTGCAGTGCTATGCGCAGTGTAAATGCATGGAATTACGCAACGTGCGCACGAGCCCTAATGCGTCTGTGTCTGCATATATGTCAGTGTATATGACTGTGCATATATTTGTCTGTTTATATGTATTTTTCTGAATTTGTCTTCAAATATGTATATATACAGTTAGGTCCAGAAATATTTGGACAGTGACACAAGTTTTGTTATTTTAGCTGTTTACAAAAACATGTTCAGAAATACAATTATATATATAATATGGGCTGAAAGTGCACACTCCCAGCTGCAATATGAGAGTTTTCACATCCAAATCGGAGAAAGGGTTTAGGAATCATAGCTCTGTAATGCATAGCCTCCTCTTTTTCAAGGGACCAAAAGTAATTGGACAAGGGACTCTAAGGGCTGCAATTAACTCTGAAGGCGTCTCCCTCGTTAACCTGTAATCAATGAAGTAGTTAAAAGGTCTGGGGTTGATTACAGGTGTGTGGTTTTGCATTTGGAAGCTGTTGCTGTGACCAGACAACATGCGGTCTAAGGAACTCTCAATTGAGGTGAAGCAGAACATCCTGAGGCTGAAAAAAAAGAAAAAATCCATCAGAGAGATAGCAGACATGCTTGGAGTAGCAAAATCAACAGTCGGGTACATTCTGAGAAAAAAGGAATTGACTGGTGAGCTTGGGAACTCAAAAAGGCCTGGGCGTCCACGGATGACAACAGTGGTGGATGATCGCCGCATACTTTCTTTGGTGAAGAAGAACCCGTTCACAACATCAACTGAAGTCCAGAACACTCTCAGTGAAGTAGGTGTATCTGTTTCTAAGTCAACAGTAAAGAGAAGACTCCATGAAAGTAAATACAAAGGGTTCACATCTAGATGCAAACCATTCATCAATTCCAAAAATAGACAGGCCAGAGTTAAATTTGCTGAAAAACACCTCATGATCCAGCTCAGTTCTGGAAAAGTATTCTATGGACAGATGAGACAAAGATCAATCTGTACCAGAATGATGGGAAGAAAAAAGTTTGGAGAAGAAAGGGAACGGCACATGATCCAAGGCACACCACATCCTCTGTAAAACATGGTGGAGGCAACGTGATGGCATGGACATGCATGGCTTTCAATGGCACTGGGTCACTTGTGTTTATTGATGACATAACAGCAGACAAGAGTAGCCAGATGAATTCTGAAGTGTACCGGGATATACTTTCAGCCCAGATTCAGCCAAATGCCGCAACGTTGATCGGACGGCGCTTCATAGTACAGATGGACAATGACCCCAAGCATACAGCCAAAGCTACCCAGGAGTTCTTGAGTGCAAAAAAGTGGAACATTCTGCAATGGCCAAGTCAATCACCAGATCTTAACCCAATTGAGCATGCATTTCACTTGCTCAAATCCAGACTTAAGACGGAAAGACCCACAAACAAGCAAGACCTGAAGGCTGCGGCTGTAAAGGCCTGGCAAAGCATTAAGAAGGAGGAAACACAGCGTTTGGTGATGTCCATGGGTTCCAGACTTAAGGCAGTGATTGCCTCCAAAGGATTCGCAACAAAATATTGAAAATAAAAATATTTTGTTTGGGTTTGGTTTATTTGTCCAATTACTTTTGACCTCCTAAAATGTGGAGTGTTTGTAAAGAAATGTGTACAATTCCTACAATTTCTATCAGATATTTTTGTTCAAACCTTCAAATTAAAAGTTACAATCTGCACTTGAATTCTGTTGTAGAGGTTTCATTTCAAATCCAATGTGGTGGCATGCAGAGCCCAACTCGCAAAAATTGTGTCACTGTCCAAATATTTCTTGACCTAACTGTACGTATGCCTGTATGTGTGTGTGCGTGTCTGTGTGTGGATGGGGTCCACTGAGACTCTTTCACCCGGAGGCCACAAAGACCTGGAGCCGGCCCGGGCTGCTTTAACATTGGGATCAATAAAAAATATGTGAGTAAGGTTCTGTACGCACGTTGCGTATTTGCATGCAGTTACGCTGCGATCTGCACCGCAGCGTAACTGCATGCATCCTGCGTCCCCAGCACAATCTATGAAGATTATGCAGGAGCCGTGCGCACGTGGTGTATTAGAGCGCAGCGATTCGGCTGCTGCCTGAAGCGCTGCGTTCTAAGAAGTGACATGTCACTTCTTTCATGTGCTTTGGATGCAGCCCCTGCTCTGTCTATGGGAGGGGCTGCACTCAGAGCGCATGAAATTGGCTTTTCATTGCGGACTCTTTCTGTAGCGATTTGAAGCGCACATGTGCTGTTCAAATTGCTGCAGAAATTTCTGCAGAGACAAACGCAACGTGCGTACATAGCCTAACTCTACTATCTGTGTATAAGTGACGGATGTGAGTTATCCTGGACTGTATCTGTATTGTAGTACTGTAAATCTGAATGTGGCAGAACAGGATAAGATAAATGTTCATTGGATTTATATTTAAATGCTACGGTTCGCGCTCTACTGTTATGGCTAAAAATGTTAACGTTATGGGGCCCCCATCAGATTTTCTACCCAGGGGCCCCCACCAACCTTAATCCGGCCCTACTCACAGTCTACAGGGAATGGGTGATGGTATAATAGATGAGGACAGAACTGGTTGTGCAGTGGTGTACTGGACTGAAGGTTATTGTAGGTTGTAGGCTTGTTGGAAGAGATGGGTCTTCAGGTTCCTCTTGACGCTTTCCACGGTAGGGGAGAGTCTGATATGCTGAGGTAGAACATTCCAGAGTATAGGGGAGGTACGGGAGAAATCTTGTACGTGATTGTGGGAAGAGGAGATAAGAGAGGAGTAGAGAAGGAGCTCTTGTGAGGATCTGAGGTTGCATGCAGGTAGGTACCGGGAGACTAGGTCACAGATGTAAGGAGGAGACAGGTTGTGGATGGCTTTGTATGGCATGGTTAATGTTTTGAACTGGAGTCGTTGGGCGATGGGAAGCCAGTGAAGGGATTGGCAGAGTGGCGAGGCTGGGGAATAGCGAGAGGAGAGGTGGATTAAGCGGGCCGCAGAGTTTAGGATAGATTGGAGGGGTGCAAGAGTGTTGGAAGGGAGGCCAGAGAGCAGGAGGTTGCAGTAGTCGAGGCGGGAGATGATGAGGGCATGCACTAATGTTTTTGCTGATCTTGGTTAAGGAAAGCACAGATCCGGGAAATATTTTTGAGTTGTAGTCTGCATGAGGTGAAGAGGGCTTGGATGTGTGGCTTGAAGGATAGAGCAGAGTTGAGGGTTAGTCCAAGGCAATGAACTTGTGAGACTGGGGAGAGTGAGGAACCATCAAGTTTGATGGAATGGCTTGTTGGAGGAGTTGAGTGAGGAGGAGGAAAGAAAATGAATTCTGTTTTGTCAATGTTAAGCTTTAGGAATCGGGCAGAGAAGAAGGATGAAATAGTAGACAGACATTATGGAATTTTGGTTAGTAGAGAGGTAATGTCAGGTCCAGAGAGATAGATCTGTGTGTCATCGGCATAGAGATAATACTGAAAGCCGTGGGACTCTATGAGCTGTCCCAGGCCAAAGGTGTAGATGGAGAACAGCAGGGGTCCAAGAACTGAACCTTGGGGGACACCGACAGATAGGGGGCGAGATGAGGAAGTTGTGTGAGAATGGGAGACGCTGAAAGTTTGGTCGGTTAGGTATGAGGAGATCCAAGATAGGACCAAGTCTGTGATGCCCAGAGATGAGAGAATCTGTAGTAGGATGGAGTGGTCTACTGTGTTGAAGGAAGAGGACAGGACCAGGAGGAGGAGGATAGAGTAGTGTCGCTTGGCTTTGGTGGTTAGTAGGTCATTGGTGATTTTGGTTAGGGCAGTTTCAGTAGAATGATGCGGTCGGAAGCCAGATTAAAGCTGGTCAAAGAGGGAGCAGGAGGAGAGGTATGAGGACAATTCAAGATGGACATGCTGTTCTAGTAGTTTTGAGGGGAGAAGGGATATAGGGCGATAGTTTGACACAGAGGATGGGTCAAGGGAGGGCTTTTTGAGGATGGGTGTAATGGAGGCATGTTTAAAGCATGAAGGGAATACACCACTTGTTAGTGATAGGTTGAAGAGATGGGTTAGGGCTGGGATGAGGACTGCGGTGATGTTGGGGATGAGGTGCGATGGGTGTGGGTCAAGTGCACAGGTGGTTAGATGTGATCTTGAGAGTAGAGTGAAAAGATTGTCTTCTGTCATGGTGGAGAAGCTGGATTTGGAGGAAGAGGGCTGAGTAGCTATGATGAGGGGCTGTGGTGATTGTGGGCCAAAGCTTGTTCTGATGTTGTCAATCTTCTGCTTGAAGAAAGAGGCAAAGTCTTCAGCTGAGATGAGAGGAGAGGGAGGTGGTGCTGGAGGATGGAGGAGAGAATTGAAAGTGTTCAATAGCTGTTTAGGGTTTGTGAGAGAGAGAGGATATGAGGGATGAGAAGTAGGTGTGTTTTGCAGCAGTGAGTGTGGACTTGAAAATGGTGAGGGACTCTTTATATGCAATGAAGAGTTCAGTGGAATGAGACCTCTTCCATCTGCGCTCAGCAATTCTGGAAGCCCGTCTCAGTTCTTTAGTCTGACTAGTGTGCCAGGGTTGCCTGTTGATTGTGTGGGTTTTGGTGTGTGTGATGGGGCAGCTGATTCGAGAGCTGCAGAGATTGTAGTGTTGTAAAAAGTTGCAGCAGCATCTGCATCATGAAAAAAGCAATGTTTGTGAGAGGGAGAGGGACTGAGAAAGTGCGTGTAAGTCAAGGTGTTTGATATTTCTGTGAGGGTGTGAAAGTTTGTGGAGAGGGGGTTGCGTACTTGGAGAAGAGAGGGAAGAGAATATGAGTAGGTTTTGATCAGACAGGGGGAGAGATGAGTTAGAGAGGTTAGATAGGGAACAGAGGCGAGTGAAGATGAGGTCCAGCGTGTGGCCATCTTTGTGAGTAGCTGCAGAAGACCATTGGGTGAGGCCGAAGGAGGAAGTGGGTATTAGAAGTTTGGAGACAGATGAGTGGGAAGTGTCAATGGGGATGTTGAAGTCATCCATAATGATGGTGGGGATGTCGGTGGAAAGGAAATGTAGTAGCCAGGTGGTGAAATGATCAAAAAAGGAAGTGGCTGGCCCTGGGCGGTAAATGACAGCCAGTTGAAGGTTGGAGGGTGAGTAGATGCAGACAGAGTGCACCTCAAAAGAGGAGAGATTAACAGAGGGTGGTAGTGGAATTGGTGTAAAGGAGCATTGGTTTGACAGGAGTGTGACGGGGTATGCGGCAGAGCAGTAAGGGACGCCAGGCCAAGGAACAATCCAAAAGGCTTTATTGGAACCACAAAGATAAATCACCAAACAAATATAAATCCTTAAAGTCTGCAAGGAGTCCACAACAAAACAAAAGATCCAGGGGTGCCTCCCAGTATTCCAACGCCAGGGAAAATATGGCAATGGTCCTTATATGAGTTCCTTGAGTCTAACAGGGTGAACAACAAAACGCAATCCCACGTGGCCACTGATCTGCAGTCTGTGACAATCCATACACAGGCTCTAGGATCCAGCCTCAGCAATAGATCCTAGTCCTTCGCCAGCCGAGATCCAACTAACTGAACTAACTTGGGTCTCATTGTTCTTGTCTAATGGGATCAGCCCCTTAGGTGGCAGAAGAGTCCAACTCCGCCTGGACACTTGATACATGAATAGACTTTAGCAGTCCTGGCTCTTTCTTGTTTACCAAGTTGTGGATTGGAGAAGTCCCATGCGGAGAAGAACAAACAATCCCACACCAGTAGTACATACAGGACAGTCAAGGAGAGACAGACTGAGCAAAGGCAGGGGAGGGACACACTGTTACAAGAAGCAAGCCAACTCCTCCACCATGTTTGTTACTGGGGCGGGGGGTGTGAGAGAGTTGGAGACCGCCATAAAGAAATACTGCAGGAGAGGCAGTGTCAGAGGGGGTGAGCCAGGTTTCTGTGATGGCGAGGAAGGAAAATTTATTAGTGATGAAAAGATCATGAATGTAGGAAAGTTTGTTGCAGACAGAGCGAGCATTCCTTGGAGCTCCTGTTAGTGGGACTGTGAGAGCGGGGGCCGGGTGGATGGCTATGAGGTTAGAGAGGTTGCGAAAATTTGTGATAGGTTGCGGATGAGGGTTTGAAGTGACAATAAGGATGTGGTGAGGAGGACTAGGATTAGGAGAGATATCTCCAGCAGTGAGGAAAAGCAATGAGAGTGTTAGTAGGTGGGGGCAGGAGAGGCCATGAGATGGTCATGTCTGTCTGGGGAAAATATCTGAGGGGAAGGTGAGATGGGTGGGGAGGATGGAGGGAAGTAGAAAGTGGGGGCAGTAGAAAGTGAAGTAGTATAGGGGTGAAAGTGAAGAAAAACACAAACATTGTTTACAGAATCTATATATCCAGTTACCTTCCAGTCACTTCCGGCCTAATTCTGGTCTAATTCAATGCATTATACTTATATGGTGCATACTTATCTTGGTGCAGACAGAAAGTCTTCTGCAGACTTTTAGTTGTCCCAATATATACATATACAAGTGCAATCAGCTGTGAAGGGGTGGGGTGCAGCAAAAATCTCTTGGTCACTTCATCAAAGAAACCAGATGCAGCATCACATAGGAAGAGTAAACAAAGGTCATAAAAGGAAGGTGGGGAACAGGGGGGGTAGAGGTTACAGTGAGATGCTGGAACATGCCAGGGAGATATTAAAGCAAAGAGAGAACAGGTCAGATATATTGGGAAAGTAGGGTGCATGATTTAACATACCAGATATTAGTACAAGTAGCAGAGAAAAAGGAGATCAGATCAGTTCATGGGAAAGTAGGGTGGATGAGTTAACATACCAGATATTAGCACAAGTAGCAGAGAAAAGGGAGATCAGTTCAGTTCATGGGAAAGTAGGGTGAATGATTTAACATACCTGTGGAATGATAGACATGATGATTAGATGATGGCAGAGAAGTGATGATAGATGACCAAGTGCATCATAACGATAATTCTGGTCTAATTCAATGTATCATACTTATATGGTGCATACTTATCTTGGTGCAGACAGAAAGTCTTCTGCAGACTTTTAGTTGTCCCAATATATACATATACAAGTGCAATCAGCTGTGAAGGGGTGGGGTGCAGGAAAAATCTCTTGGTCACTTCATCAATGAAACCAGATGCAGCATCAAATAGGAAGAGTAAACAAAGGTCATAAAAGGAAGGTGGGGAACAGGGGGGGTAGAGGTCACAGGGAGATGCTGGAACATGCCAGGGAGATATTGAAGCAAAGAGAGAACAGGTCAAATATATTGGGAAAGTAGGGTGCATGATTTAACATACCAGATATTGGTACAAGTAGCAGAGAAAAAGGAGATCAGTTCAGTTCATGGGAAAGTAGGGTGAATGATTTAACATACCTGTGGGATGATAGACATGATGATCAGATGATGGCAGAGAAGTGATGATAGATGACCAAGTGCATCATAATGATAATTCTGGCCTAATTCAATGCATCATACTTATATGGTGCATACTTATCTTGGTGCAGACAGAAAGTCTTCTGCAGACTTTTAGTTGTCCCAATATATACATATACAAGTGCAATCAGCTGTGAAGGGGTGGGGTGCAACAAAAATCTCTTGGTCACTTCATCAAAGAAACCAGATGCAGCATCACATAGGAAGAGTAAACAAAGGTCATAAAAGGAAGGTGGGGAACAGGGGGGGTAGAGGTCACAGTGAGATGCTGGAACATGCCAGGGAGATATTGAAGCAAAGAGAGAACAGGTCAGATATATTGGGAAAGTAGGGTGCATGATTTAACATACCAGATATTAGTACAAGTAGCAGAGAAAAAGGAGATCAGTTCAGTTCATGGGAAAGTAGGGTGGATGAGTTAACATACCAGATATTAGCACAAGTAGCAGAGAAAAGGGAGATCAGTTCAGTTCATGGGAAAGTAGGGTGAATGATTTAACATACCTGTGGGATGATAGACATGATGATTAGATGATGGCAGAGAAGTGATGATAGATGACCAAGTTCATCATAATGATAATTCTGGCCTAATTCAATGCATCATACTTATATGGTGCATACTTATCTTGGTGCAGACAGAAAGTCTTCTGCAGACTTTTAGTTATCCCAATATATACATATACAAGTGCAATCAGCTGTGAAGGGGTGGGGTGCAACAAAAATCTCTTGGTCACTTCATCAAAGAAACCAGATGCAGCATCACATAGGAAGAGTAAACAAAGGTCATAAAAGGAAGGTGGGGAACAAGGGGGGGTAGAGGTCACAGTGAGATGCTGAAACATGCCAGGGAGATATTGAAGCAAAGAGAGAACAGGTCAGATATATTGGGAAAGTAGGGTGCATGATTTAACATACCAGATATTAGTACAAGTAGCAGAGAAAAAGGAGAACAGTTCAGTTCATGGGAAAGTAGAGTGGATGAGTTAACATACCAGATATTAGCACAAGTAGCAGAGAAAAGGGAGATCAGATCAGTTTCATAGTTTCATAGTTTTTAAGGTTGAAGGGAGACTCTAAGTCCATCTAGTTCAACCCGTAGCCTAACATGTTGATCCAGAGGAAGGCAAAAAAACCCCAATGTGTCAAATAAGCTCCAATGGGGAAAAAAATTCCTTCCTGACTCCACATACGGCAATCAGACTAGTTCCCTGGATCAACACCCTGTCATAAAATCCAATATACATAACTGGTAATATTATATTTTTCAATTAATGCGATCAGGCTCTGCTTAAATTTTACTTGTGAATCCCTCAATACAACATCATACGGCAGAGAGCTCCATAGTCTCACTGCTCGTACAGTAAAGAGTCCTCATCTGTGATTATGATTAAACATTCTTTCCTCAAGACGTAGCGGATGCCCCCGTGTTCCAGTCGCAGGCCTAGGTGTAAAGAGATCTTTGGAAAGGTCTCTGTACTGTCCCCTCATATATTTATACATTGTGATTAGATCCCCCTAAGCCTTTGTTTTTCCTAACTAACTAACCCCAAGTTTAATAACCTGTCTTGGTACTGCAGCCCACCCATTCCTCTAATAATCTTGGTCGCTCTTCTATCTACCTGTAAGATTATGCTATTTATAACCTTCTATACTTTTGCTAACAAGAAATGCATCCATTCCTCTCTTAAATTCATTCAGTGAGTTGGCCATCACCACTTCCTCAGGAAGAGAGTTCCAGAGCCTCACTGCTCTTACCGTGAAGAACCCTCTTCTATGCTGATGTAGGAATTTTCTTTCCTCCAATCGAAAAGAATGCCCCCTTGTTCTTGTCATAGTCCTTGGTACAAACAGATCATGGGAGAGATCTCTATATGGCCCTCTGATATATTTGTACATATTTATTAGGTCTCCCCTAAGTCTTCTCTTTTCTAGAGTAAATAGACCTAATTTTGATAACCTTTCTGTGTATTGTAATGCACCCATTCCATTTATTATTTTAGTAGCCCGCCTCTGAACCCTTTCAAGTTCAGTAATGTCTTTCTTCAGCACCGGCGCCCAAAATTGCACACATACTCCAAGTGTGGTCTGACTAGTGATTTGTACAGAGGGAGAATGATGTTTTAATCTCGTGCCCCCAGACCTCTTCTAATGCATCCCATCACCCTATTTGCTTTGGTGGCTGCTGCCTGACACTGGGCACTCCAATTTTGATTCTTATTCACTAAGATGCCTAAGTCTTTTTCCATGTCTGATTTCCCCAGCAGTTTCCCATTTAGTAAGTAATCGTAGCATCTGTTTCTCCTTCCCATGTGCATAACCTTACACTTATCTGTGTTAAACCTCATTTGCCATTTTTCAGCCCAATTCTCCAATTTACTCAAGTCCATCTGTAGTTGCAAACTGTCCTCCTTTGTGTTAACTACCTTACATAGTTTTGTATCATCTGCAAATACTGATATTTTACTCTGTAAACCATCCACCAGATCATTAATAAATATATTAAATAGTAGGGGGCCCAATACAGACCCCTGTGGCACCCCACTAGTAACCCTGGCCCAATCTGAGTATGCACCATTAATAACCACTCTTTGTTTTCTACCACTAAGCCAGCTACCTACCCATCTACACACATTTTCCCCGAGCCCAAGCTTTCTCATTTTACTTAGCAGTCTTTTATGTGGGACAGTGTCAAATGCTTTACCGAAGTCGAGATAAATGACATCCAATGATTCTCCTCGGTCCATGTGAGAGCTTACATCCTCATAATGGGAATGTAGGGTGAATGATTTAACATACCTGTGGGATGATAGACATGATGATTAGCTGATGGCAGAGAAGTGATGATAGATGACCAAGTTCATCACAATGATAATTCTGGCCTAATTCAATGCATCATACTTATATGGTGCATACGTATCTTGGTGCAGACAGAAAGTCTTCTGCAGACTTTTAGTTGTCCCAATATATACATATACAAGTGCAATCAGCTGTGAAGGGGTGGGGTGTAGCAAAATTCTCTTGGTCTCTTCATCAAAGAAACCAGATGCAGCATCACATAGGAAAAGTAAACAAAGGTCATAAAAGGAAGGTGGGGAACAGGGGGGTAGAGGTCACAGTGAGATGCTGGAGCATGCCAGGGAGATATTAAAGCAAAGAGAGAACAGGTCAGATATATTGGGAAAGTAAGGTGCATGATTTAACATACCAGATATTAGTACAAGTAGCAGAGAAAAAGGAGATCAGTTCAGTTCATGGGAAAGTAGGGTGGATGAGTTAACATACCAGATATTAGCACAAGTAGCAGAGAAAAGGGAGATCAGTTCAGTTCATGGGAAAGTAGGGTGAATGATTTAACATACCTGTGGGATGATAGACATGATGATTAGATGATGGCAGAGAAGTGATGATAGATGACCAAGTTCATCATAATGATAATTCTGGCCTAATTCAATGCATCATACTTATATGGTGCATACGTATCTTGGTGCAGACAGAAAGTCTTCTGCAGACTTTTAGTTGTCCCCATATATACATATACAAGTGCAACCAGCTGTGAAGGGGTGGGTTGCAACAAAAATCTCTTGGTCACTTCATCAAAGAAACCAGATGCAGCATCACATAGGAAGAGTAAACAAAGGTCATAAAAGGAAGGTGGGGAACAGGGGGGGCAGGGGTCACAGTGATATGCTGGAGCATGCCAGGGAGATATTAAAGCAAAGAGAGAACAGGTCAGATATATTGGGAAAGTAGGGTGCATGATTTAACATACCAGATATTAGTACAAGTAGCAGAGAAAAAGGAGATCAGTTCAGTTCATGGGAAGGTAGGGTGGATGAGTTAATATACCAGATATTAGCACAAGTAGCAGAGAAAAGGGAGCTCAGTTCAGTTCATGGGAAAGTAGGGTGAATGATTTAACATACCTGTGGGAGAATAGACATGATGATTAGATGATGGCACAGAAGTGATGATAGATGACCAAGTTCATCATAATGATAATTCTGGCCCAATTCAATGCATCATACTTATATGGTGCATACGTATCTTGGTGCAGACAGAAAGTCTTCTGCAGACTTTTAGTTGTCCCAATATATACATATACAAGTGCAATCAGCTGTGAAGGGGTGGGGTGCAACAAAAATCTCTTGGTCACTTCATCAAAGAAACCAGATGCAGCTTCACATAGGAAGAGTAAACAAAGGTCATAAAAGGAAGGTGGGGAACAGGGAGGGTAGAGGTCACAGTGAGATGCTGGAACATGCCAGGGAGATACTGAAGCAAAGAGAGAACAGGTCAGATATATTGGGAAAGTAGGGTGTATGATTTAACATACCAGATAGTACAAGTAGCAGAGAAAAAGGAGATCAGTTCAGTTCATGGGACAGTAGGGTGGATGAGTTAACATACCAGATATTAGCACAAGTAGCAGAGAAAAGGGAGATCAGTTCAGTTCATGGGAAAGTAGGGTGAATGATTTAACATACCTGTGGGATGATAGACATGATGATTAGATGATGGCAGAGAAGTGATGATAGATGACCAAGTTCATCATAATGATAATTCTGGCCTAATTCAATGCATCATACTTATATGGTGCATACGTATCTTGGTGCAGACAGAAAGTGTTCTGCAGACTTTTAGTTGTCCCAATATATACATATACAAGTGCAATCAGCTTTGAAGGGGTGGGGTGCAGCAAAATTCTCTTGGTCACTTCATCAAAGAAACCAGATGCAGCATCACATAGGAAGAGTAAACAAAGGTCATAAAAGGAAGGTGGGGAACAGGGGGGGTAGAGGTCACAGTGAGATGCTGGAGCATGCCAGGGAGACATTGAAGCAAGTAGAGAACAGGTCAGATATATTGGGAAAGTAGGGTGCATGATTTAACATACCAGATATTAGTACAAGTAGCAGAGAAAAAGGAGATCAGTTTAGTTCATGGGAAAGTAGGGTGAATGATTTAACATACCTGTGGGATGATAGACATGATGATCAGATGATGGCAGAGAAGTGATGATAGATGACCAAGTGCATCATAATGATAATTCTGGCCTAATTCAATGCATCATACTTATATGGTGCATACTTATCTTGGTGCAGACAGAAAGTCTTCTGCAGACTTTTAGTTGTCCCAATATATACATATACAAGTGCAATCAGCTGTGAAGGGGTGGGGTGCAACAAAAATCTCTTGGTCACTTCATCAAAGAAACCAGATGCAGCATCACATAGGAAGAGTAAACAAAGGTCATAAAAGGAAGGTGGGGAACAGGGGGGGTAGAGGTCACAGTGAGATGCTGGAACATGCCAGGGAGATATTGAAGCAAAGAGAGAACAGGTCAGATATATTGGGAAAGTAGGGTGCATGATTTAGCATACCAGATATTAGTACAAGTAGCAGAGAAAAAGGAGATCAGTTCAGTTCATGGGAAAAGTAGGGTGGATGAGTTAACATACCAGTTATTAGCACAAGTAGCAGAGAAAAGGGAGATCAGTTCAGTTCATGGGAAAGTAGGGTGAATGATTTAACATACCTGTGGGATGATAGACATGATGATTAGATGATGGCAGAGAAGTGATGATAGATGACCAAGTGCATCATAATGATAATTCTGGCCTAATTCAATGCATCATACTTATATGGTGCATACATATCTTGGTGCAGACAGAAAGTCTTCTGCAGACTTTTAGTCGTCCCAATATATACATATTGTAATACTTATTATATGTTCTGAGGATTTCGATAGCGTAGGGCAATGACAATCAGAGACGAGTTCTGGGTACAAGATGTTTTATAACATGTAACCACGGTAGATACACAACAGAACAAACACAGTAACACAATAACACATGTAATACCTTCCCGAATCGGAGCGGAGGGAATTCCCGGGGCCACGCACCGGACTCCCCCAGGGAGACCACCAGAGCGAACCCCTATACAGGGACTGTCCGGCAATCACCCCGGAAGGCCTAAATGCGCAGCAGCCGGGACACAAGGGGCAAGCGGTAAAGTCCAGGAGTGTCCGTACGGGATGATTGTCCAGAGTGGTTACGAACCGGAGAGAACCAGGCAGAGTGCTGACCGAAGATGGCAGACGGAATCCGGGCACAGCTTTGAAGAAACCGGGTATGGTCCAGAGTCGGTCGGTAGTCTTTAGGAGGATCCAGAGGCAATCAGGATTAGCAGCAGCAAAGCAGGAGCACACAGCAAGCAGTATACTCAGGCACTGGACTGGGCTGAGAGGCGGCCTTTTAAGCAGCTGGACAGGAAGTAGGGCAACAGAACCTTAAACTCCATGTTAACTGAGGGCAAGCTCATTCAAAAGAGAACTGGAAAACCTGGAAACCTGACATTACTCCCCCCCCCAGAGACGGCCTCAGGACGGATCAGGGCCCGGCTTGTCCGGGAACCGTCGATGAAACTGAGCGATCTTCCGGGGTGCCCGAATGTTACCCACCGGTTCCCAGGAATCGTCCTCGGGGGCGTACCCCTGCCAACGTACCAGATATTGAAGCCGACGACGATGGAGCCGGGAGTCAATAATGTCCTCAACCACGAACTGCTCCTCGCCGTCGACCATCACAGGCGGAGGAGGAGGCACAACACGACCACGAAACGTATTAGGGGAGACAGGTTTGAGGAGAGACACATGAAAGACCGGGTGTACCTTTAGATGGTGCGGCAACCGTAGCCGACAGGCCACAGGGCTCACGATCCCGGTGATCTTAAATGGACCGATGAATTTTTGTCCCAGCTTCTGCGAAGGAACACCCAATCTCAGGTTTTTGGTGGACAACCATACAGAGTCCCCTACCTTGTACATGGGTGCCGGTTTCCGGTGAGTGTCGGCCGACCTCTTGTAACGCTCCTGGGCCGTAGCCACAGTGTCCTTCAGAACCTCCAGATTTTGTCGTAGCTCTGTCAATCTGTCCTCCACCGCTGGCACCGAAACCGCAACCGGTGACCTAGGCAAAACATTCGGATGGTAACCCAAGTTAGCGAAAAAGGGCGTTACCTTAGTGGAGCTGCTCTGAGTGTTGTTATATGAGAACTCCGCCAACGGAAGCATCTTCAACCAATCGTCTTGGAGATGGCTGACATAACATCGAAGGTATTGTTCCAGGGTTTGATTCGTCCGTTCGGTTTGCCCATTCGTCTGAGGATGGTATGCAGAAGACAAACAGACATCAATCTGGAGTGCCGTACAAAACCCCTTCCAGAATCTAGACGTGAACTGCACGCCCCGGTCAGAGATGATCTCGTCTGGTACCCCATGCAATCGGAATACATTCTGGATAACCAAATCCACTGTCTCTGCGGCTGAGGGAAGACCGGTACACGGAATGAAGTGAGCAGCTTTAGTCAATCGATCTACCACCACTAAAATGGTATTGTGTCCGCATGAGACTGGCAACTCCACAATAAAATCCATGGAGATAGACCCCCAAGGGCGAGATGGCACGGGTAACGGTTGGAGGAGTCCCGTAGGAGCCACACGAGGGACCTTGCACCGGGCACAAACCACACATGAGTGGACATAGTCCTTCACATCCTTTAAACAAGTAGGCCACCAGAAAAAACGGCTCAGAAATTCTTGCGTCTTCTGTACCCCCCTATGACCAGCCAACACGGAGTCATGGACCAACTTGAGAACCCGAAGTCTTACGGCCTCCGGGACATAAATGCGTCGCTCTCTCAACCACACACCATTCCGAAGAACAAGAGTTACATCATTCGGGGGGGCAGCAAGAAATACGTCACCATCATAGGCCAGCTTGATGTCCTTCCACAAGTCCTGGTCCTGGAGTACTCCAACGAAATTGGCATCCGATAACACGGTCTGAGACGGGGTTCCAGGCACGGAGTCCACGGCGTGGATTCGGGACAAGGCATCGGCTTTCCCATTACGTGAACCTGGACGGTATGTAACGACAAAATTGAACTGGTTAAGGAATAGGCTCCAACGGGCTTGCCGTGGAGACAGGCACCTGGCAGACTTAAGAAATTCCAGATTACGATGATCCGTGAGTACTATCACTTGCTGCGCGGCTCCCTGTAAGTGGTGTCTCCATTCCTTGAAAGCGGAAATAATCGCCAATAATTCCTTGTCCGCAATGTCGTAGTTCCTTTCTGCAGGAGACAACCGGCGGGAAAAGAAGGCACACGGATGCAAGAGACTCTTGTCCCCGGTCCTTTGAGAAAGAATGGCCCCTAATGCATAGTCGGAAGCGTCGACCTCCACGATAAAGGGAAGTGCGGGATTCGGATGGACTAATATTGGCGCTGAGGTAAAACATACCTTGAGACGATGGAATGCTTCCTGGGCCTGGGCGGACCACACAAACTTCTGTCCTTTCTTGGTTAACAGAGTGATGGGACGGACAATCTCTGAAAAGTTACGGATAAAGCGTCGGTAAAAGTTGGCAAAACCGACAAAGCGTTGTACCTCCTTGATGTTTCCCGGTTCCGGCCAGTCCAGAATGGCTTGTATCTTGCTAGATTCCATGTTTAGTCCCTGAGGAGAGATGACATAACCTAAGAATTGTATTTGTGAGCAGTGGAACTCGCATTTCTCCAGCTTAATGTACAGGTGGTTTTCCCTCAGACGGGTAAGTACGGTCTTGACGTGCTCCTGGTGTTCCTGTAGAGAATCAGAAAAGATTAGGATATCGTCCAGATAGATCACCATGAATTGGTCCATGATATCCCTAAAAATATCGTTAACTAGATGTTGAAATGCCGCGGGAGCGTTACAAAGTCCAAAAGGCATCACTAGGTACTCAAAATGTCCGTACCGACATCGGAACGCGGTCTTCCACTCGTCTCCGGGACGTATACGAAGCAGATTATATGCCCCACGGAGGTCCAATTTGGTGAATATTTTTGCCTGTTGGACCCTCTCCAATAGCTCAGGAATCAACGGTAACGGATACCGGTTCCGGATGGTTATTTTATTCAGTTCCCGGTAGTCAATACAGGGTCTCAGAGTCCCCTCCTTCTTTTTCACGAAAAAGATGGGTGCCCCTGCGGGTGAGGTAGACGGACGAATAAATCCCTTGGCTAGGCTTTCATCAATGTACTCTTTTAGCGCTCCTAGCTCAGGTGCCGCCAACGGGTAGACATGACCAAACGGAATCTCCGCCCCTGGGAGTAAGTCTATGGGGCAATCATACGGTCTATGCGGGGGAAGTCGGTCGGCTTTTCTTTTGTCGCATATATCAGCGAAGTCACGGTAAACCGGGGGTAAAACAGGTACCTGTACAGTGCTCTCCGTATTTGGTGGTACTGGAACCGGAACAGTTGGACTAATGGTCGGAATATTCTGCGGTGGGAAGGATATTTCCTTAGTTTCCCAATCGATGACCGGATTTGTAGACCGTAACCACGGAATACCTAAAATAATCGGAAAATGAGGAGATGAAATTAGCATGAAAACAATGGTCTCCTGCTGACCTGGCTTCATGACGCATTCTAGCGGTACGGTTTCCCGATCGACTGGTCCAGAGATTAACGGAGATCCGTCTACCGTCTCCATGGTAACCGGTGAGGATCTTTGCTGAGTCCGGATACCGTGTTTCCTGGCAAAAGAAGAGTCCATGAAATTTCCCCCTGCCCCAGAGTCTATCATTGCAGAGGTAGGGATTAGTTGTCCCTCCCACCGGATCTGAATGGGGAGTGAACAATGGGTATATTTCCCTTCTGAGTCCTTCGGTGAGGTAGACATTACAGTCAAGGGAAATACCGCATCCAAGTGTCCACTTGCCTCAGAGATATCGGACTCTGCGTCCGTGTTGTCACACTCTGCCATGGCTGCCAATACCTTATTTGGGCGATTCGGACGTTTCGGGCAGTCGATCAAGAAATGGTCCGATTGACCGCAATAGAAACACAAACGCTCACGGAGCCGGTGTTCACGACGTTCGTTGGTCTCTCGTTTTTGCAGAGAGTCCACTTGCATAGGAACGTCCTCGGCCTCCCGTGGCGTCCTGAGAGCGGGTTCTCTGGAAGGAAACGCAATATTGTTTACACGGTTTACAGCTGCCCATTTTTCCTGTCTACGTTCCGTCAAACGGGTATCAATGCGCACACAGTGCTGGAGAAACAGTTCAAAATCCCCTGGAGATTCGGAACGGGCTAACTCGTCCTTGATGGTACCGGACAAACCTTTTCTGAAAACAGACAATAATGCATTGTTTCCCCAGTCGGTGTCTACCACTAACCTCTTGAACTCAGTGGCGTATTCAACGACAGAACGCTTTCCCTGACGTAAGGAAAGGAGAGCCGATTCAGCGGTAGCACGGCGATTCGGATCATCAAACATTTGCGCCATTGCGTTAAGAAAGTCATCCAGGTGATTTAAACGGATGTCCCGATTCTCTATCATAGGATTAGCCCAAGCCAGTGCTCGTGAGGTTAATAACATGATGATACATAACACCTTTGACCGGTCAGAACGGTAATAATCAGCATGTACATCGAAAAACAGTATACATTGGTTAACAAATCCACGGAACTGACTACGATCACCATTGAAACGGAATGGGGGTAACCTAGGCATACCGGCAGCTGATACGGACGTAGTGGGGACAGCTTCCTGAGCCTCCACTCTGACTTGCAAATCCTGTATAGCCGGACCCAGTACCTGGTGATCATGGCCCAGCTGTGCCTCCACATCTCTAAGTTTATTCTGCACCGCCTCCATCTCCTGCTGCAGGGAGTTAATCATGGAGAACAGCTGATCTACTCGTGTCTCAGTCATTGCCCCAGCGAAATCCTCTTATGGCCTGAGTATAATGTAATACTTATTATATGTTCTGAGGATTTCGATAGCGTAGGGCAATGACAATCAGAGACGAGTTCTGGGTACAAGATGTTTTATAACATGTAACCACGGTAGATACACAACAGAACAAACACAGTAACACAATAACACATGTAATACCTTCCCGAATCGGAGCGGAGGGAATTCCCGGGGCCACGCACCGGACTCCCCCAGGGAGACCACCAGAGCGAACCCCTATACAGGGACTGTCCGGCAATCACCCCGGAAGGCCTAAATGCGCAGCAGCCGGGACACAAGGGGCAAGCGGTAAAGTCCAGGAGTGTCCGTACGGGATGATTGTCCAGAGTGGTTACGAACCGGAGAGAACCAGGCAGAGTGCTGACCGAAGATGGCAGACGGAATCCGGGCACAGCTTTGAAGAAACCGGGTATGGTCCAGAGTCGGTCGGTAGTCTTTAGGAGGATCCAGAGGCAATCAGGATTAGCAGCAGCAAAGCAGGAGCACACAGCAAGCAGTATACTCAGGCACTGGACTGGGCTGAGAGGCGGCCTTTTAAGCAGCTGGACAGGAAGTAGGGCAACAGAACCTTAAACTCCATGTTAACTGAGGGCAAGCTCATTCAAAAGAGAACTGGAAAACCTGGAAACCTGACACATATACAAGTGCAATCAGCTGTGAAGGGGTGGGGTGCAACAAAAATCTCTTGGTCACATCATCAAAGAAACCAGATGCAGCATCACATAGGAAGAGTAAACAAAGGTCATAAAAGGAAGGTGGGGAACAGGGGGGGGTAGAGGTCACAGTGAGATGCTGAAACATGCCAGGGAGATATTGAAGCAAAGAGAGAACAGGTCAGATATATTGGGAAAGTAGGGTGCATGATTTAACATACCAGATATTAGTACAAGTAGCAGAGAAAAAGGAGATCAGTTCAGTTCATGGGAAAGTAGGGTGGATGAGTTAACATACCAGTTATTAGCACAAGTAGCAGAGAAAAGGGAGATCTGTTCAGTTCATGGGAAAGTAGGGTGAATGATTTAACATACCTGTGGGATGATAGACATGATGATTAGATGATGGCAGAGAAGTGATGATAGATGACCAAGTGCATCATAATGATAATTCTGGCCTAATTCAATGCATCATACTTATATGGTGCATACTTATCTTGGTGCAGACAGAAAGTCTTCTGCAGACTTTTAGTTGTCCCAATATATACATATACAAGTGCAATCAGCTGTGAAGGGGTGGGGTGCAACAAAAATCTCTTGGTCACTTCATCAAAGAAACCAGATGCAGCATCACATAGGAAGATTAAACAAAGGTCATAAAAGGAAGGTGGGGAACAGGGGGGGTAGAGGTCACAGTGAGATGCTGGAACATGCCAGGGAGATATTGAAGCAAAGAGAGAACAGGTCAGATATATTGGGAAAGTAGGGTGCATGATTTAACATACCAGATATTAGTACAAGTAGCAGAGAAAAAGGAGATCAGTTCAGTTCATGGGAAAGTAGGGTGGATGAGTTAACATACCAGATATTAGCACAAGTAGCAGAGAAAGGCTAAGTTCACATTTCCGCTAAAATGTATCAGTCACAATCCGCTGCTATTGTAAACAACGGAATCCGTTTAGTGGATTCCGTTGCTTCCATAGACTTGTATGAGCAGCGGATTGTGACTGATGATGCTGCGTTGCACCCTCCGCCCGACTGATCAGTCGTGGAACGACTGACCGCCGGGCGGGAGGAACGCAGCATGTAACATTTTTTGAGCAGCGAGATCTGTCGGATTTCACTGCACATGCTCTCTGGCTCCCTGCACACGTCACCAGCTTTGGTTTGTTACCCGATATTTACCCTGGTTACGGTGCAAGGAGCCAGCGCTAAGCGGTGTAGGCCCGTAACCAAGGTAAATATTGGGTAACCAAGGTAAACATCGGGTGCTTTGCTACCCGATATTTAGTCTGGTTACGTGTGCAGGGAGGCCGACACTTCCCCGCTCGGCCCCGCCCCCTCCCGCACTCCGCACATGTGTGTATACACACACACTCACACTCACTCACACATACACTCACCTGTCCCAACCATGCAGACAAGCACTGCCAATGACACCCTCATCTGGCCCCGCCCCCTCTCAGCTCCGACCCCTCCCGCACTTCGCATGTGCACACACATACATCCATACATACGTACATACATGCATGCACGCACACACACACTCACACATACACTCACCTGTCCCCAGCCATGCAGACCGCAGCACTGCCACTGACATCCTCAGCGCCTGGCCCCGCCCCCCGCTCGGTTCCGCCCCCTCCCGCATTCAGCATGTGTATACACACACACACACACACTCACCTACCTGTCCTGCAGTCCCTGCGGCACTGACGTCCTCAGTGCCACGGCCCCGCTCGGCTCCTCCCCCCCCGAACTCCGCCCCCCGCACACAACGGAATCCGACAAAGAATTCTGTTCTTTGTCATCCGTTGTACAGCGTTGTACACCGCATCAGTCACATGCGTCAAGCGACGCATGTGACTGATACAAAACCACGGAAATGTGAACTTAGCCAAAAGGGAGATCAGTTCAGTTCATGGGAAAGTAGGGTGAATGATTTAACATACCTGTGGGATGATAGACATGATGATTAGATTATGGCAGAGAAGTGATGATAGATGACCAAGTTCATTATAATGATAATTCTGGCCTAATTCAATGCATCATACTTATATGGTGCATACGTATCTTGGTGCAGACAGAAAGTCTTCTGCAGACTTTTAGTTGTCCCAATATATACATATACAAGTGCAATCAGCTGTGAAGGGGTGGGGTGCAACAAAAATCTCTTGGTCATTTCATCAAAGAAACCAGATGCAGCATCACATAGGAAGAGTAAACAAAGGTCATAAAAGGAAGGTGGGGAACAGGGGGGGTAGAGGTCACAGCGAGATGCTGGAACATGCCAGGGAGATATTGAAGCAAAGAGAGAACAGGTCAGATATATTGGGAAGGAGTATCCCGGCACACTATTACTCCCAAATGAAGAAAATCATGCAACTGTTCCTAATGCAAAAAAAAAATTTATTTTTATTTTTATGTGCTGCAAATAATGAATAGCTGGTTCGTCCAATTGAGTCGACGTTTCGGCTTTAGGCCTTCGTCAGACTGGACTTTATCTGAACATGAACAAAAACATAAATCAATCACATATGTACATAATTGACAGCATGTTACAATGTTAACACTCGAATGACATCATGGTGGAGTAGAGACATGCTATATCATATTACAGTACAATATTGTGTTTAGGGGATACAATCACCCTCTATTAATATAATACAATACATTTAGAACATATACTCCATAGTGGTATAGATATGCTCTGTATACTATGGGAAATCACTAGATTAGTGCTCATGTGAAAGTGGTAAATTATGAATGGAAGACCGACCAAAGAAAGGAAAAGAGGGAAGAAAAGAGGTAAGAGACTGAAGTGGAGGATCAAAGAAGAAAATATACTCAAAACGCCTGGAAGGACTATGAGAGAAATCAGGTTAGGTAAGCCCCCAGAAAAAAGGGGGTGTGGTGGTCCGGTTGCGATCAAGGGGGGTCCCATGTGTCACTCACCAATATGGGTATGTCAGTATGCAGTCATATCAAGGCGTTAGCCAAACAATAAATAGCAAGGAAATTACGTCAATAGTGACATGAGCTGTAACAAAGAAAAATGTATAAGACAAGAATCATATTCACATGGATTAGTACAGGGACGGTCAGTGACTATTTGGTACCTGTCATCAAAATGGTATATTCATGCTGATAATCTACGATAGCTTTGGATATCCCAAATACATGTGTCATGTGCTATATAGAAGACGATGTCTCCCCAATGGGTGGATAACTGGTTCTTGTACCTCAATGACAAGAGAGCCTCATAAACATAGATGCAAGACGTCATGCCAAAAGTGAATCAATATTACCTTATATGGGTATACATGTGTATGAGTTAAAAAAAGATGGATGACACACCTGTAATAACGTAAAAGACGATACTGGATATTGTTGAGGTGCGGAACAGTATATGGTATGTGTGGGCTCTAGGATAAAGAGAACCAAACACATAGCACCGTTCAGTATTATAACATAATGTTGTTAGTGAATAAGGAATATTAGGTATATTACCTATGGTCAGGCCGACTATATGAAATATCACCGGAGAAACCAGAAGTGCCAAGGGCCGTAACCTTAGGGTCACATAAAAGAGACGTTAAAGAGGTTGCAGGAGAACGTTCCCTATAACAACTAAAAGAGAGGTAAAGAGAACCCCATATGAAAAGAGTAAAAGGTAATTACCTGTTCCTTTATCTCTAGCGGTAAATGAGTGTTGCTACTCAATAGAAAAAGGCAGGTGACATGTGTATAATATCGCCGGTTGAACCGGAATCGCCAGTGGCCGTTACCTTAAGATCATAAAGAGTGGGAATGAGGGAAAACACAGGCAGTACATAGGAGTCATAGATAACAGAAGGAGAAGGAGGTCGGCTACCATTACTTACCGCGCTGGTGCTAGACGTGCGGTCTGTGAGTGAGCGGTTCTGCACTGAGGATTGCTCCGGCGTGCAGGCATTATAAAGGAAGTGTGGGTGTCTACTAGTATAACAACATCCTGTCTGTGGAACACAGGAGGTCAGGCCGGTGGAGCGCACGCCGCGCGCATGCGCGCACAGCACGTCTCCCCGGCCCGGCCCCTGTCAGTGCGTCACATTGGCAAGTCACTTCCTGGTTGTGGAATACAGGAGGTCGGGCCGGTGGAACGCACACCGCGCATGCGCAGTGCGCGTCCACGGCCCGGCCCCCTGTTGGTGCGTCATAGGACCTGGCAGAACGTGCCTGAATGTTTACCATTATAAACAAACCACTATATCACGTGTAGCGGTGTGGGTGAGAAATATCCTAGTCCAGAGTGCCTTAGGAAATATGGGAAAGGTGCATTTATCCATGGGAGTGCTGTAAAGTGCCCATTTTCGGGAAATGCTAACGTTTCTGCAAAAAAGAAAAATACAAGTCAGTGTGACAATAATGTACGTTTATATTGGTCAGATACAAACATGGAAATATGCTACAGGGAAAATCATCCCTTATCAATGGTTATCACATTTTATGTGTATTGTGACCCTAGCAAAATAAAGGAGAGCAGCATTAATGAAGTATTATAAATACCATGTATGATGTATATGACCAATGATCAGTACCGGTATTAAGATCAATTGGTAACATATAATGTTATATTAGAACAAGGCATTCAAAACGAAAGAGTCTTTATATTTACCAAAGTATGAAAATACCCAAAAGACACCGTGGTACAAATGTATAAAACATTTTATTTATTATTATTAATGCATAGGGTATACATAACAATGATTTCAAGAAAAAAACGGAATGAGTGAGTGAAGGAGAGGAGGGGAAGAACCCCACGTGACCCAGGATAGATATCAATTCTCACATCGGACCTGCAGTAATGTTTACAAAATGCTAAGAGGTAACGTAAAAAGATGCTAACACAATAAACCAAGGTCTATTGTCTATTGTCCAGCTAATCGGTAACCTCATGCAAGTGCAAAGAGATGCTAATACAATAGAAACCAAGGTCTCCTGTCCAGCTAATTGAAAGGGGGCTTACCTAACAGCAGATCGCCAATAAGTCCTGGTGTACACGTGGGGACCAGCGTCCCAACACGTGTTTCGTCCAGTGCTTCGTCGGGGGACGATGAATAAAAGTGCGTGAGTCTGAGGTTTAAAAAGGAACCTAATTGTCATAGACACGCCTCAATACCCACGTGTCCAGGTGTGACTCACCGCTACGGACCGCGCCGTGGCTCAGCATCGGCAGCGAAGAACCGGCGGAAGCAAGACTTCCGGTGACGTCACCAGTACTTCCAGTTCCTCGCCGCAGCGAGCGTTGCCACAGACGCGGACACAAACAAAGAGGCGGGTATCACTTCAAGGCTACGTCAGATGCACCTCCCATCCCTAAGATGGCAAGTCCAGATCCGTCAGTCAAGTCAAACGCGATGCAGCTTTAGAGTATACGTATACCATAAATGCAGTTTACAACATGAAATGTCCGTTTATGGCAACTTTAAAGGTATATATATGGAAGGATAGGAAGAAGTGTAGAATAAGAAAGACATTTAAAGGACAGAGGAGCAGACGTCTGCAAGAGTATATAAAAGACATATAGACATAGATATAGATATGCATATAACAACATCAACATAGATACAATCATAAACAATCGATGTCTATTTCCTCCATAACTCCAGAGCCTCCTGAGCTCATTAATAAAACATGTAGGCCTCCATTCCTTCCAGGCCAAGCTGAATCGAGAAACTGGTGACAGATCCAGAGGTGGGGGGGGGAAGGGGGGGAAATTCGAGAGGGGTGTTTACTGACAAGAAGTAGGTCCTTTGAAGCTAAACAAAATAAAAGACACACTGTTAAAAGAGTCATACTAGGGTAACCAAAGACATACAGCATGAACATAGATACTATTGTATACAAGAAGCCGCGCATAACTTTCATGTCTTTATTTCGTCTTCATAGTGGATCAAACCACCATAAAGACCTACCAATCAAAAATGAATTAGAACCAGTTTTTTTCCCCCGAAATAGGGTTCACAAAAGACACAACATGTTTCAAAAGGATAAAACCATTAAAACAATGAGAATTAAAGAGTTATAAAAACGGAGCAAAAGAGAGTCGTTCATTGAGCCCATGTGGTGCCTGAGTGCCCAAAACAAAAATCCAGCGGCACTCCACCTGTGCCAAACGTTTTTTGAGGTCACCCCCCCGAATTCCAAGATGTACCCTATCGATACCCCGGACCTGCAAGGATGTGGGGTCACACTTGTGAACCTCCCTGAAGTGTCTGGGTATCGTTTTTAGGGATTCGGGGTTGGTGACCTCTTTGGCCGCCAGAATATCCCACACGTGCTCCCTCGTGCGGATTCGGAGCTCACGGGACGTCAATCCGACATATATCTTGTTGCAGCCACATGTGGCGTAATAAATTACGCCAGATGTGCTGCAAGAGATATATGCACGAATGGAAAACTCCCTCTTACCATCCGCTGAACAAAAGGTCGTGGCTCGAATAATATTCTGGCAGCCACGACAGCTACCACATGGGTAGCAACCAACGCGTTGGGGACCACATCCAAAGAGGGGGGTTCCCTTGACGACATAGTGACTATGCACCAATGCATCTCTAAGACTCCTACCCCTCCTTGCTGTCATCAAGGGGCGTTCCGGCAAATATCCCCGAAGGGAGGGCTCAGTTTGAAGAATGGCCCAGTGTTTGTTTAATACGCCTCTAATTTGCTCCCACTGGCGACAATAGGTGGAAATAAATCTCGCCACAGGGCTAGATGTTGACTTCAACGTTACATTCCCAGACAGGAGCTGATCCCGCTGGGAGTGTTTGGCACGCTGGTATCCCTTTTTGATAGATCTCCTACTATAGCCCCTATTCAAGAACCTCTCCCTCATATCTCCTGATTCGGATTTAAAAACATCATCCGAGGAGCACAGTCTCCGTAATAGCAAAAACTGGCCAGTTGGAATAGCGTTCACTGTTGACCTGGGATGACCTGAGGTAGCATGGAGGAGGGAATTGACCGCAGTGGTTTTCCGAAAGATGGTGGTAGATACTGCCCCGTTAAATTCCACTGAGATTCGAACATCCAAAAATTCGATGGTCCTTGGTCCAACCTGATGGGTCAAATAGATGTTATAGTTGTTGGAGTGGAGTCGACGCACAAAGTCCTCCAGCTCAGAACCGGTTCCACCCCAGACGACCAGAATGTCGTCAATATAGCGCAGCCAGCACTGCGCATGGGAGCTCGCCGGCACGCCGTCCCCGAAAACCTCCCTCTCCCAAAAACCGAGAAAGAGGTTTGCGTAAGACGGCGCGCAGGCCGCCCCCATCGCAGTGCCGCGCCGCTGGAGGAAGAACCGGTCCCGAAACACAAAGAAGTTGTGCGTCAACACAAACTCCAACAACTCCATAATAAGATCAGACAAGGACCCATCAAGACTACTCGAATCTAAATAGAATTGCACGGCGGCAAGACCATCTCGGTGACTAATGCTGGAATACAAGGCCTCAACATCCATCGTTACCAATATAGCCTCCTCCTCCAAGATAAGACCCTCCAATCTCCTCAAGACGTCAGCAGTGTCTCTGACATGGGAGGGCAACGTCTCCACCAAGGGGTGCAAATAATGTTCAATGAACTTACATGTGACGTCACAAAGCCCTCCCATGCCAGAGACAATGGGACGCCCGGGAGGTATCTTAGGGTTTTTATGAATCTTGGGGAGGAGGTAAAAAGTTGGAACCACTGGTGTTTTTACTAAGAGGCCTTCGTAGATTTTTTTAGGAAAAATCCCCTCCTCAAATGCCCTCAATAATATTATCTCCAGAGTGCGTGAGTGTGAGGTTTAAAAAGGAACCTAATTGTCATAGACACGCCTCAATACCCACGTGTCCAGGTGTGACTCACCGCTACGGACCGCGCCGTGGCTCAGCATCGGCAGCGAAGAACCGGCGGAAGCAAGACTTCCGGTGATGTCACCAGTACTTCTGGTTCCTCGCCGCAGCGAGCGTTGCCACAGACGCGGACACAAACAAAGAGGCGGGTATCACTTCAAGGCTACGTCAGATGCACCTCCCATCCCTAAGATGGCAAGTCCAGATCCGTCAGTCAAGTCAAACGCGATGCAGCTTTAGAGTATACGTATACCATAAATGCAGTTTACAACATGAAATGTCCGTTTATGGCAACTTTAAAGGTATATATATGGAAGGATAGGAAGAAGTGTAGAATAAGAAAGACATTTAAAGGACAGAGGAGCAGACATCTGCAAGAGTATATAATAGACATATAGACATAGATATAGATATGCATATAACAACATCAACATAGATACAATCATAAACAATCGATGTCTATTTCCTCCATAACTCCAGAGCCTCCTGAGCTCATTAATAAAACATGTAGGCCTCCATTCCTTCCAGGCCAAGCTGAATCGGGAAACTGGTGACAGATCCAGAGGGAGGGGGGAAATTCGAGAGGGGTGTTTACTGACGGAGGAGGAGTCTGCCCACCACCAACCAGGTAATTTTCCACGCCATACCATGCTAAAATCTACCACGTTTCCGCCTTTGTCATTATGCCCCCCGATTCAGATTTTTTGTGAGTTGGTGTCAAGAGATATTCAGCAACTCCCACGGTGAGGGGGTAAAAATAATCTCACTAGACAACAGCAGGTGGCGTTGCGGGAGATTGAATTGCTTGACGGGGTAGTGATTAAACCTGCTGACAAAGGCGGGAACGTGGTGATATGGCCAGTGGAGTTATATGAGAGGGAGGCATGGCATCAACTGAGGGATCGTGAGGCTTATGAACCTCTCCACCATAACCCAGTACGCAGTTTCACCAATGACCTGGAGATGATATTATTGAGGGCATTTGAGGAGGGGATTTTTCCTAAAAAAATCTACGAAGGCCTCTTAGTAAAAACACCAGTGGTTCCAACTTTTTACCTCCTCCCCAAGATTCATAAAAACCCTAAGATACCTCCCGGGCGTCCCATTGTCTCTGGCATGGGAGGGCTTTGTGACGTCACATGTAAGTTCATTGAACATTATTTGCACCCCTTGGTGGAGACGTTGCCCTCCCATGTCAGAGACACTGCTGACGTCTTGAGGAGATTGGAGGGTCTTATCTTGGAGGAGGAGACTATATTGGTAACGATGGATGTTGAGGCCTTGTATTCCAGCATTAGTCACCAAGATGGTCTTGCCGCCGTGCAATTCTATTTAGATTCGAGTAGTCTTGATGGGTCCTTGTCTGATCTTATTATGGAGTTGTTGGAGTTTGTGTTGACGCACAACTTCTTTGTGTTTCGGGACCGGTTCTTCCTCCAGCGGCGCGGCACTGCGATGGGGGCGGCCTGCGCGCCGTCTTACGCAAACCTCTTTCTCGGTTTTTGGGAGAGGGAGGTTTTCGGGGACGGCGTGCCGGCGAGCTCCCATGCGCAGTGCTGGCTGCGCTATATTGACGACATTCTGGTCGTCTGGGGTGGAACCGGTTCTGAGCTGGAGGACTTTGTGCGTCAACTCAACTCCAACAACTATAACATCTATTTGACCCATCAGGTTGGACCAAGGACCATCGAATTTTTGGATGTTCGAATCTCAGTGGAATTTAACGGGGCAGTATCTACCACCATCTTTCGGAAAACCACTGCGGTCAATTCCCTCCTCCATGCTACCTCAGGTCATCCCAGGTCAACAGTAAAGTTGAACGCGGTTCGTGGTTCGAGGTTCTCCAGTTCTAGGCTCGAGTGATTTTGGGGCCTGTTCTAGATCGAACTAGAACTCGAGCTTTTTGCAAAAGCTCGATAGTTCTAGAAACGTTCGAGAACGGTTCTAGCAGCAAAAAAACAGCTAATTCCTAGCTTGGTTTCCGCTGTAATAGTGTAAGTCACTCTGTGAATCACACTATTATGACATTTCAGTGTATAGTGTACGTGAACAGCGCCTTCAGATCACTGCTGTTTCTATAATGGCGATCGCCATTTTTTTTTTTTTTTCCTTGTCTTCCTTCCCTAAGCGCGCGCGTGTAGTGGGGCGGGCCAGCATGTCAGCCAATCCCAGACACACACACAGCTAAGTGGACTTTTAGCCAGAGAAGCAACGGCATGTGTGATAGGATGTCCATGTCACATGTCCCTGCATTATAAAACCGGACATTTTCCTCCAGGACGCCATTATCTCTTCTGCGTCTTTGGTGTCAGACATCACTGTCGCAGCTCCGTCCTCCTGAGTCCTATCGCCGATACAGCTGTATGCGCTCCATACACAGCGTTAGACAGCATAGGGATAGCACTTTCTATCAGTCCTTTTAAGGGCAGAAACCGGTAGGGTCAGAGCCATAGGTGACAGGTCCTGAAAACAGAGACAGCGTCTGTGTAGCCAAGGTCAGGGATTTCGTCGCTGCATTTCCCCATTAGGAGGGAATAGAAAGGCAGGCTTCCATTCCTCTACCCAGAGCCCCACAATCCTGGCACTGTACCCTCCTGTCCTCTGCACACTCCAAATCTTTTTAACTAAGCCATTATGCTAGCAAACAGTCAGTGTACCTAGTGGCATCCTAAACGTGGCTATTGGACTTTTGTGTAGTCACAGTAGTGCAAAGATATTTGCAGCACGTCTGCCTGCATTGCACACTCAAACTTTTTTTAACTAAGCCATTATACTAGCAAACAGTCAGTGTACCTAGTGGCATCCTAAACGTGGCTATTGTACTTTTGTCTAGTCACACTATTGCAAAGATATTTGCATCACGTCTGCCTGCATTGCACACTCCAACTCTTTTTAACTAAGCCATTATGCTAGCAAACAGTCAGTGTACCTAGTGGCATCCTAAACGTGGCTATTGTACTTTTGTGTATTCACACTATTGTAAAGATATTTGCAGCACGTCTGCCTGCATTGCACACTCAAACTCTTTTTAACTAAGCCATTATACTAGCAAACAGTCAGTGTACCTAGTGGCATCCTAAACGTGGCTATTGAACTTTTTATCTATTCACACTATTGTAAAGATATTTGCAGCACGTCTGCCTGCATTGCACACTCAAACTCTTTTTAACTAAGCCATTATACTAGCAAACAGTCAGTGTACCTAGTGGCATCCTAAACGTGGCTATTGTACTTTTGTGTATTCACACTATTGTAAAGATATTTGCAGCACGTCTGCCTGCATTGCACACTCCAACTCTTTTTAACTAAGCCATTATACTAGCAAACAGTCAGTGTACCTAGTGGCATCCTAAACGTGGCTATTGTACTTTTGTGTATTCACACTATTGTAAAGATATTTGCAGCACGTCTGCCTGCATTGCACACTCAAACTTTTTTTAACTAAGCCATTATACTAGCAAACAGTCAGTGTACCTAGTGGCATCCTAAACGTGGCTTTTGGACTTTTGTCTAGTCACACTAGTGCAAATCTATGTGCAGCACCTCTGCATGACACCCTCCTGCTCTGTTTTTAATAAGCTATAATGATAGCAAAAAATACTGCCATTTAGTGGCATCATAGAACTGGCTGTTGTATTCCATTAGTGCCCCACTGGTGCCAAGCTATTTCTAGCACCTCTGCATGACACCCTCCTGCTCTGTTTTTAATAAGCTATAATGATAGCAAAAAATACTGCCATTTAGTGGCATCATAGAACTGGCTGTTGTATTCCATTAGTGCCCCATTGGTGCCAAGCTATTTCTAGCACCTCTACATGACACCCTCATGCACATTTTGCTATGCTAATGTTATAGCAAACTCATGGAATTCATTGCTGCATTTGATAATTCGGAGGGATAGAAAGTCAGGCTTCCTTTAGCTTTTCCTTCTGTTCATAGACAGCATCTCCAAGAGCAATTTCCCCTCCACGTCTAAGTGTGGAGAGGCAGCTAGTGCGCATGCGTGTGCCGATTTACCCCAGCTGCAGCCTAATTACAGTGTTTCGCCTAGTGAGTATGCTCAGCCTGACTGTGCTATTCCTGACGCTAAGTCTTCATTTCGGGATACAGCGCATGCTCCCACACTAAGTGTGAAAACCCTCTTTGCACAGGTGCTTGCATTACGTGCCGGGTCTAAGTCCTGTTTTGTGCCTAGACACCATGCTAAAGCTGATAGTCTTTTTTCAGATACTGTATTTCATGCTACTTAGAATGCTCAGGCACTTACGGCATCAGAGACTAGGTCCGGTAATAAACTCTTTGGCCCTGGCCCTGATGTGGGGGGGCACATATAGACCACAGGGCATCAGGTGTCCTCCCAAATGGCTTGCAGAGGGCCACCCCTATGACTTGTCACCGCATTATTGATGGTCAGACGATGACTGGTGAGGTGTTTGGGTCATGGCAGCCATGAGGTCATCATTGAAGTTGCGGTTCCAAATAGGACGCTAGTTATGCCACTCATGACGTGTCACTCTACTTTTGTCTCCAGGAGGTGCATTGTGGTTCACCCTGGTTTGGGGCGGACCCAGGTTATAAAAGGGGCTGGAGCCAACAAGGAGGTGCGCAGTCTTCTATTATGCTCCGAAAGAGCACACCTCCATGTGTTGAACCCATTGCGGCTTTAGGCCAGAGGTAGGCAAGGATAGGGTGTCGATGCAGGCCATACCACAGTTGGTAACGCAGAACGGTTAAGACCAGCTCCTGTCCTACCAGTCCTGCTTGTGCAGCCCAGTGGCATTAACAGGCCTGCTGCTGCTGATGCGCCTGCTGTCCACAGGTGTGCCCCTACGCACACGGTCAGCGTACTCAATGGCCCCTGTGTTGTTAACAGGGAGTTCCTGGGCTGGGTGGGCATGTGGACCCTGTGACGCTAACAGGGCTCACAGTCTCCAGATCCGAATGGCGTCTAACTCGGTTCAGGCTACTATTAGTTTCATAGCCACACAGCTCTGTATCCTCCACCAAACCTTCCAGTTGCCAACCTCTCCTTTGCCAACTGGGAGCACGGTGGACAATGACAGCTGATGGGGATATATACCTTTCTCTTTCTTTTCTTATTAATTTTCGTTATATAGCGGTAACATAGTATATACCACTTTATCCAAATCTGCCAGTCCCACTGTAACAGATGGTGTTTCTTCAGCAAATGTTACTGTTGCTTAACCACCAAATCCACGGACCAAAACTTTTTTCCCCTTTCCAACACACCCGTTCCCCTTTCCACCAGCATCTGTCCTTTTTCAACTCATTTTGGTATATGACCAAAAGTGCAACTGTGCAGGGACACCATACTCAACGCCATCTCAGCACAGCAGCCAGCCCTCGGTCCCTCAGATGTGGACAAGTAAAAGACCATTTCCTCCTATCCATGACAAAGCGTTGAGATTCACTCTGTGCAGCACTGGTGTTTAGTGGAAAAGTAGATCTAAGATTGCGTACCACATTCTGCAGATACTCCTGTATACGTGCGTCCATTTCTATGGCAGGAATTATTTTGCCAAATTTTGTCTTGTACCGGGGATGTAACAGTGTGGCAACCCAGTATTCTGGATTACTTTGAATTCGTACAATCCGAGGATCATGTTGTAGGTAGTGCAGCAAGAAGCCGCTCATGTGTCTTGTGCATCCAGGAGGACCAAGTCCTTGGTGTGTTGGTGGCAGAGAGGTGAGAATCGTGCCTCCTTCCTCTGCCCTCTCCCCACAACCTCGCACAACCGAAATGTGAGCAAGCTCTCACTCATCTGCTGAGTCTTCCATGCCCATCGCCAGTTCGTCCTCCATTTCTTCATGGGCTCCTGCACCTTCCTCAACACTTTTTGCTGATACTATGCGCCCTTGTTAATCCCTCTCCCTCACCATGACTGCCGCATAGGTGCCGCTGACCATCTGGACCTCGTAGATCTTGTTATCCCTTCCGCATATGACTCCTCCTGTACTTCCTCCCCTTCCTCTTGTCCCAACACCTGACTCCGAATAATAATTACAGTGTGCTCCATCATGTAGATGACCAGAATTTTCACGCTGAGAATGACATTGCCAGTGCTAAACATCTTCGTCGACATTTCTAAACTGTGTAGAAGGGTGCATAGGTCCTTGATCTGACACCACTCCAGCAGCGTGATCTGCACCACCTCTGGATCAAGTTATACCAGGCTATATGTCATAATGTATTGCAGCAGGGTTCGGCGCTGCTGCCACAAACGATGCAACATGTGCAGATTCAAATTCCTGCGTGTGGGCACATCGCATTTCAGGCGTTTAACCACCAGACCTAAAGACTTCTGTAGCGACGAAAGTTGTTGAGCTGCTGTGTGCGCACGATGGAAGTGAGCACATAGCGAGCGTGCACGCTGCACAAGGCCATGTAGGCCGTGATGGTGTTTTAAAAATTGCTGGAGAATTAGGTTCAACATGTGAGCCATACAAGGCACGTGTGTCACATTGCCCTGACGATGGCCCGCAGCCAGGTTTGCATCATTGCCGCACACGGCTGTTAAGTCACCAACGGAGTCCGCTCTGTCAATTTGTACTCCGGTCGCCAGGTGACAACGTGTTCCTTTCATGAATAGTGCTGATGATGGGAGAGGAGTCGATGCCAGCGGCGCAGGTGGACACAGGTTATGCTCACCCACTGGGCTGCATTACCTTGACAGATGCAGAATCTCTGGCTGAATGTAGCTGGTGGGTATCTCACAGATGAAATACCATCATTCAGCTACAACCAATGGGAAGACACCACACCCTTTTTTATGCCCATCCTGTCTGCAGACCACTGCCAGACATAGCTCTGCTTTTACCCCCAGTTCAGTTTTATGATTTTGTGTGCTTGTTACCTTGTTACCTGTTACTGTTTATGTACCTTGTTGGCCGATCCACATTTCACCTCTGCTTGTTTTCTGATTAAGTCCTGGCCATCCCATTCTGTTACTGTTCCTCAATTAATGTTTTAACCCTGCCTGGCTACTATTCTCTGGAACTGCAGCCTTCCACAGGTATTAATCACCTTGGGCCCTGTGCAATTCCTAATCCCTGTATAGGGGTTAAAGGGTTTCAGGGTTCTAGGGGTCCTGCTTGGTGAGTGGCTTCCCTCTAGCCTATCATTAACAGCCCATCTGAGTGTTTGGATCAAGGAAGGCGTTACACCGTGCTCTCTGCAGAAGGCCATGTGGGCCAGGATAGTGCTTTAAAAATTGCTGGACAACCAGGTTCAACACGTGAACCACACAAGGCATGTGTGTCACATTGTCACAGCGAAGGGCCGCACCCATGTTTGCATCATTGTCGCACCCGGCCTTCCCTGGCTGCTGGTTGAGTGGAGACAACCATTGATGAAACTCGGTATCCAGAGCTAACCGTCCACAACTTCTCAGCGGTGTGACTCACATTTCCCATACATTTCAAAGTAAAACTTTGACCGCCTGATGGCATTGAGCTCTGCTGCCAGCATAGTAAGGAGGTGTGTGGTAGTCCTTGTGCGCAGTTACAAGGAAGGGTGGCTTGACCACACAGGGTTTGCGCCAAGGTGGATGACCCACACGAGGTTGAAGAGGCAGAAGCAGTGTATTAACTTCTACATACAGAAGAAGGATTGAAACAACTCGTGGGGACGGCAAGACTTGTACAGCAGACCCTTCTCAATCTCTCACCATAGTTTGCCAGTGCCCAGTCAGTGACATGTAATGACCCTGTCTATGCTTACTGGTCCAAGTATCTGTGTTGAAATGCACCCTGTCGCACACAGAGTTTCTCAAGGAAGTGGTGATGTTGTGTGCGACATGCTGGTGTAGCGCGGGCATGCTTTTCTTGGAGAAGCAGTGGTGATTGGGCATCTGGTACTGGGGCACAGCGACAGACATAAGGTCTCTAAAATCCTGTGTGTCCACTAGGCGGAAAGGCAGCATTTCGGTAGCCAACAGCTTACAGAGGGATAGAGTCAACCTCTTAGCTTTGTCAAGGGTCGCAGGAAGTGGCCTTTTATTTGACCACATCTGAGGGACAGAGATCTGGCTGCTGTGTGTAGACGGTGTTGAGTAGGGTGTCCCTGGAAAAATGCAGGTTTGTGAGGAAAGTGCAGGCGTAGACATGATGTTGCCTTCATCCAACGTTGGTGCTATCGATGTTTGAGAGAGCTGTACACACTCACTTGTTTCCCCTTCCAAACCAACTGACGACCTACCAAGCAAACTGCCTGTTGCGGTTACAGTGGTGGAAGTTGTGGGAGGAAAAACAGGTGTGACAGCTGTCCCCACAGTCCTAGAAGATGACAAGCGCGCGGATGCACTGGAAGGGGCAGGCGGTGGATGGTTCGCTCCGCTAGGCCGCATTGCAGCACGGTGAGCTTCCCACCAGGCCATATGATATTTATTCATGTGACGATTCATGGAAGAAGTTGTCAAACTGCTGAGGTTTTGACCTCTACTAAGAGAACCATGACAAATTTTACAGATCACATAATTTGGACGATCTTTTTCTATGTCAAAAAAGGACCAGGCTAGGCAAGGCTTAGAGGCCATGCGACCTGTTGATCCACCCCGAATAATGCTCAGAGGCAGAGTGGTGGCTGAGGATGCAGTTGTAGACGTGCTACCAGTGCTCCGACTGTGTCCAGGAAGGCGCAAGGTAACTTCGTCGTCGGTTGCATCCTCCTCCACCGCCTCTGTTGACCTCCTCGAGTGTCTGACTGTGGGTTGACAGTAGGTGGGATCTAGAACTTCATCATCAATTGTTGTGTTTGCACTCCCCTCCCCCTCAGACCGAGCCTCTTCTTGCCCTGACCGAATATTTAAGTTGTCATCCCAATCGGGTATCTGCGTCTCATCTTCATCAGTATGTTCCTCATTGTCTATAACCACAGGTGTTGGAAAGGCAGCATTTTGGTAGCCAACAGTTTGCAGATGCTGAAAGTCAACCTCCAAGCCATGTCATGCCCTTCTAAAAGCATGTAAAACACAGCGAGGGGACTCCAACCACAGTCTCCCTCGTTTCCACTAACTGGGCCACACACACCCCACTTGCCTGGGATCGGTTGAGCCCCCTTTTGAAAAAGAAAATGATGCTTTGCATGAAGCACTCTCAAAAATGCGCGTGCCTTTCCCGTCCCCTGGCTGACCCAGGGGAAGAAAAGTCCTCTGAGAGCCATGACTTGTTCATCTTGGTTCTTTTAGAAACACAGCGAGGGGACTCCAACCACAGTCTCACTCGTTTCCACTAATTGGGCCACACACACCCCACTTGACTGACATCAGTTGATGCCCCTTTTCAAAATGAAAAAGATGCTTTGCATGAAGCACTCTCAAAAATATGCGTGCCTTTCCCGTCCCCTGGCTGACCCAGGGGAAGAAAAGTCCTCTGAGAGCCATGACTTGTTCATCTTGGTTCTTTTAGCAACACAGCGAGGGGACTCCAACCACAGTCTCACTCGTTTCCACTAATTGGGCCACACACACCCCACTTGACTGACATCAGTTGATGCCCCTTTTCAAGATGAAAAAGATGCTTTGCATGAAGCACTCTCAAAAATACGCGTGCCTTTCCCGTCCCCTGGCTGACCCAGGGGAAGAAAAGTCCTCTGAGAGCCATGACTTGTTCTTCTTGGTTCTTTTAGCAACACAGCGAGGGGACTCCAACCACAGTTTCATTCGTTTCCACTAATTGGGCCACACACACCCCACTTGACTGACATCAGTTGATGCCCCTTTTCAAAATGAAAAAGATGCTTTGCATGAAGCACTCTCAAAAATACGCGTGCCTTTCCCGTCCCCTGGCTGACCCAGGGGAAGAAAAGTCCTCTGAGAGCCATGACTTGTTCATCTTGGTTCTTTTAGAAACACAGCGAGGGGACTCCAACCACAGTCTCCCTCGTTTCCACTAACTGGGCCACACACACCCCACTTGACTGGCATCAGTTGACCCCCCCTTCTGAAAAAGAAAAAGATGCTTGGCATGAAGCACTCTCAAAAATACGCGTGCCTTTCCCGTCCCCTGGCTGACCCAGGGGAAGAAAAGTCCTCTGAGAGCCATGACTTGCTCATCTTGGTTCTTTTAGAAACACAGCGAGGGGACTCCAACCACAGTCTCCCTCGTTTCCACTAACTGGGCCACACACACCCCACTTGACTGGCATCAGTTGACCCCCCCTTTTGAAAAAGAAAAAGATGCTTTGCATGAAGCACTCTCAAAAATACGCATGCCTTTCCCGTCCTCTGGCTGACCCAGGGGAAGAAAAGTCCTTTGAGAGCCATGTCCACATTGTCAGTGGACAGACACATGTGCTTATCTGCCAGCAGACCCCCAGCAGCACTGAAGACAGGTTCCGAGAGAACGCTGGCTGCAGGACACGACAAGATCCCCAAGGCGTACGTGGCGAGCTCAGGCAATTTATCAAGATTGGAAGCCTAAAATGAGTAGGGCTCAAGTTGCACAATAATGGAATCGATGATTCCTTGCATATACTCATATATCTGTGTGTCCTCCTCTTTTTCCTTGTCCAGCTCTTTTGTTTTCGCATGAGTATATGTCCTTGTCACTTTCCCATGTGTTGTGAGTTGTTTGTCACCTTTTGGACACCTTTGAGGGTGTTTTCTAGGTGTTTTTCTGTGTTTGTGATTGCCTGCCATTGTTTCCTATGCAGTTCGAGTTCGGTTCGTCGAACGTTCGACGAGCCGAACTCGAACGGGACCTCCGTTCGGCGAACCGACCTCGAGCCGAACCGGGACCGGTTCGCTCATCTCTAGTCAACAGTGAACGCTATTCCAACTGGCCAGTTTTTGCGATTACGGAGACTGTGCTCCTCGGATGATGTTTTTAAATCCGAATCAGGAGATATGAGGGAGAGGTTCTTGAATAGGGGCTATAGTAGGAGATCTATCAAAAAGGGATACCAGCGTGCCAAACACTCCCAGCGGGATCAGCTCCTGTCTGGGAATGTAACGTTGAAGTCAACATCTAGCCCTGTGGCGAGATTTATTTCCACCTATTGTCGCCAGTGGGAGCAAATTAGAGGCGTATTAAACAAACACTGGGCCATTCTTCAAACTGAGCCCTCCCTTCGGGGATATTTGCCGGAACGCCCCTTGATGACAGCAAGGAGGGGTAGGAGTCTTAGAGATGCATTGGTCCATAGTCACTATGTCGTCAAGGGAACCCCCCTCTTTGGATGTGGTCCCCAACGCGTTGGTTGCTACCCATGTGGTAGCTGTCGTGGCTGCCAGAATATTATTCGAGCCACGACCTTTTGTTCAGTGGATGGTAAGAGGGAGTTTTCCATTCGTGCATATATCTCATGCAGCACATCTGGCGTAATTTATTACGCCACATGTGGCTGCAACAAGATATATGTCGGATTGACCTCCCGTGAGCTCCGAATCCGCACGAGGGAGCACGTGCGGGATATTCTGGCGGCCAAAGAGGTCACCAACCCCGAATCCCTAAAAACGATACCCAGACACTTCAGGGAGGTTCACAAGTGTGACCCCACATCCTTGCAGGTCCGGGGTATCGATAGGGTACATCTTGGAATTCGGGGGGGTGACCTCAAAAAACGTTTGGCACAGGTGGAGTGCCGCTGGATTTTTGTTTTGGGCACTCAGGCACCACATGGGCTCAATGAACGACTCTCTTTTGCTCCGTTTTTATAACTCTTTAATTCTCATTGTTTTAATGGTTTTATCCTTTTGAAACATGTTGTGTCTTTTGTGAACCCTATTTCGGGGGAAAAAAAACTGGTTCTAATTCATTTTTGATTGGTAGGTCTTTGATCCACTATGAAGACGAAATAAAGACATGAAAGTTATGCGCGGCTTCTTGTATACAATAGTATCTATGTTCATGCTGTATGTCTTTGGTTACCCTAGTATGACTCTTTTAACAGTGTGTCTTTTATTTTGTTTAGCTTCAAAAGGACCTTCTTCTTGTCAGTAAACACCCCTCTCGAATTTCCCCCCCTCCCACCCACCCCTCTGGATCTGTCACAAGTTTCCCGATTCAGCTTGGCCTGGAAGGAATGGAGGCCTACATGTTTTATTAATGAGCTCAGGAGGCTCTGGAGTTATGGAGGAAATAGACATCGATTGTTTATGATTGTATCTATGTTGATGTTGTTATATGCATATCTATATCTATGTCTATATGTCTATTATATACTCTTGCAGACGTCTGCTCCTCTGTCCTTTAAATGTCTTTCTTATTCTACACTTCTTCCTATCCTTCCATATATATACCTTTAAAGTTGCCATAAACGGACATTTCATGTTGTAAACTGCATTTATGGTATATGTATACTCTAAAGCTGCATCGCGTTTGACTTGACTGACGGATCTGGACTTGCCATCTTAGGGATGGGAGGTGCATCTGACGTAGCCTTGAAGTGATACCCGCCTCTTTGTTTGTGTCCGCGTCTGTGGCAACGCTCGCTGCGGAGAGGAACCGGAAGTACTGGTGACGTCACCGGAAGTCTTGCTTCCGCCGGTTCTTCGCTGCCGATGCTGAGCCACGGCGCGGTCCGTAGCGGTGAGTCAAACCTGGACACGTGAGTATTGAGGCGTGTCTATGACAATTAGGTTCCTTTTTAAACCTCACACTCACGCACTTTTATTCATCGTCCCCCGACGAAGCACTGGACGAAACACGTGTTGGGACGCCAGTCCCCACGTGTACACCAGGACTTATTGGCGATCTGCTGTTAGGTAAGCCCCCTTTCAATTAGCTGGACAGGAGACCTTGGTTTCTATTGTATTAGCATCTCTTTGCACTTGCATGAGGTTACCGATTAGCTGGACAATAGACAATAGACCTTGGTTTATTGTGTTAGCATTTTTTTACGCTTGCATGAGGTTACCTCGTAGCATTTTGTAAACATTACTGCAGGTCCGATGTGAGAATTGATATCTATCCTAGGTCACGTGGGGTTCTTCCCCTCCTCTCCTTCACTCACTCATTCCGGTTTTTTCTTGAAATCATTGTTATGTATACCCTATGCATTAATAATAATAAATAAAATGTTTTATACATTTGTACCACGGTGTCTTTTGGGTATTTTCATACTTTGGTAAATATAAAGACTCTTTCGTTTTGAATGCATTATCCTTTGAGTTGTTGCCTATAACTTATCTGTGGTTCCTCATGCTATATATTATATTAGAACAAGGTCTCATATCTGCGGTTTAGACCATATGGTTCTAATGTACCCAGGGTATGGATCCACCTAGCTTCCCTATCGCGGAGGCGTTTAACCCTATCACCGCCTCTCCGTATAGCGTCAACGTGATCGATGACTTGAAACTTAAGTTGGAATATCCGATGTCCCGCTGTCAGGAAATGGTTAGGTATAGGTAGAAGGGAGTTACCACACCTAATGTCTGATTTATGCCGACTGATACGGTCTCGGATATGCTGGGTGGTCTCCCCAACATATCCGAGACCGCAGGGACACTTGATGTAATATACTACAAATGTGCTATCGCAAGTATGGAAGCCCTTGATTTTAAAGAGTTTTCCTGTCCTAGTATGTGAGAAGGTATCCCCTTTCATGACATTGGCACACTGTGCACATCCCAGACATGGGAAAGTCCCTCTCTGTTGTGTGTCCAGAAAGGTCTGACGTGATACCACCCTTGTAGAACCTATATCAGCTCGTACTAATTGGTTTCTTAAGTTAGGTGATCTACGATAGCAGAAGAGAGGAAAATTATGAAAAGCCTCGATTTTGGGGTATGCTGTTTTAAGGAGAGGCCAATGTTGGCAGATGATTTTCCTCAACAGGGGTTGGAAGGGATGATAAGTGGTCACACATGGTACCCGATTATGTGTTGTACTGATTTGTCTGTTAGTGTTTCCTTTATTATCGGCTATCTCCTGTGGGTAACCCCTCTGTCGAAATTTGAGGCTCATCTCTTCGTGTCGTATTAGTCTTGTCTCTGGTTGGCTTACCAGTCTGTCAACCCGTGTGTGTTGTGATATAGGTAATGCTCTTTTGACATGCCTAGGGTGGTTGCTGGTATAAAAGAGGAGACTATTCCTATCTGTAGATTTAACGAAGATGTCAGTGACCAAGAGGCCAGTATCCTCCTTTATCACCATACAATCCAAGTAATTAATTCGAGTCTGGTCCTGATGAATAGTAAAGGTCAGTCCGGGCATAAAACCGTTTAGATCTATGAAAAACTGTTGGAGGCTATTATGGTCCCCTTCCCATACCATAAAAATATCATCAATGTATCTGCGCCAAACTAGGGCATGTTCGTTGATGAGTGGGTTAGAATGAATAAATCTATCTTCAAAAAAGGCCATAAAAATATTGGCATACGGGGGCGCCATGTTGGATCCCATGGCGGTCCCTTTGCGCTGCATATAAAATTGATCCTGAAACATGAAATAATTTTTCTCTAAGACTATCTCAAGAAGATCAAAACAAAATTGTTTGTTATCAGTAGGTAAGTTGGTATGCTCCCTTAAAATCCAGCGTACTGCATTCATACCATCCTTGTGTGAAATACTGGTGTATAGACTGTTGACGTCTAATGTAACCAGAATGGCAGAAGTGGGGATATCATGTAAGTCCTTAATGATGTCAAGGAAATGTGAAGTATCTTTCACATGTGATGGTATGAGAGGTATGAATGGAGACAATATTTTTTCAATAGTCTTAGCCAAAGGGGAAAGAACTGAGTCAGTTGACGCAACTATGGGTCTGCCTGGTGGATGGGTGAGGTTCTTATGAATCTTAGGTAAGGTGTAAAATACCGGGATAGTAGGATGTGGATTAACTAGCCAATTTCTGCTCTATCACCCCTAGCTGTAAGTAACGTAACACGGTGTTTTTTATGAGAGAAGAGATGTGTAATGTTGGGTCTCTCGTGATAAGCTCGTAGGTGCTAGTGTCGGCCAATTGTCCCAGAATTTCTGTGATATAATAGTCTCGGTCTAGGATAACTGTCGCCCCACCCTTGTCGGCTGGCTTAATAATGATCGTTGTATTGTCTTTAAGATTCTGTATGGCCCTAGACTCCTCAACACTCAGATTATGGTTTAATTGAAAATCACCCTTGTGTATACTATCATTGAGTTTCTCTACTCCACTATTGACCAACGAAATAAAGGTCTCAACTGGGTGGTAGTGTCTTGGTGGCATGTATGTACTAGCAATGGTTAGACCCAAGTTCTTAGGGTCAAAACAGACACTGCCACTCAATGGAGGCTCAGATCTTATACTCTCCCCATCAAAATGTACTTTCAGTCTGAGAGACCTAAAGAATTGATTGAGTTCTTGTTCCACTAAAAAAGTGTCATACCGTGAAGTGGGACTAAAAGACAACCCTTTCTGCAATACTAAATGTTCCGCGGGCGATAGGTTGTAGGAAGAGATATTGAGGTCAAGGTTGGTATTACCTGCGATCGAGTCCATATCCTGCCTTCTCTGTTGTTGGGGTATCCTCCTCTTCCCCCGCCTTGTCTTCTTGCTGGTGGTCTGCGTTGTTCTAAAAAACTGGGTTGTTGGCGGGTTGTACCATATTCGCCTTCCGAATCGCTGGTGGAAGCATACCCTCCATATCTGTATGAACGTTGGAATCTGAATCCTTCCCCAGATCGCCATCGGTAAACCGTGCCCTTGGCGTAATCTTCTTGGTCACGGAAAAATTTTTGTCGCTTTTTAGTTTCCAAATTGCTGCGAAAATTTGTTATGAGGTCGTTGGCCTTATTCTTCAATTGTTCCAAATCCGATGCTGATAAGGTTTGTTTGAGTTGTTCCTCAGTGGATTTTATGTTCTCAGAGACTTGCTGAATTTCTTTCTGCAGAAATTCAATCGTTAATGTGATTATATCAATAGAGCACTTGTTTAAAATGGCTTCGAATTTATCACAAAAAAGAGGATTTTCTGAGAAGAGGGTTGGTCTGAGGGAGACCCTCAGGCCTCTAGGTAGCCTCTTTGTGCGGTGGTATTCCGCAAGGGTTACTGGATGGAGGTCAAGTGCAGCTTGTCTTTGGAGTTCCTTTTCGTAGTCTCTACCCCGTAGCTCCTCAGGTGGTATCATCAAAAACTTATTGGAGGTAGTTACTTTGGAGACTATGCTCGAGGTTTCTTCGTCATTATAAGAAAAAGTTGAAAAATTTGGTTGTGACATTTGAAAAAAGATGCTGGAGAGGGAGATCAGGAGCAAGAGCCAAAAATTTTTTGAGCAATTGGAGAGAAGCTCTGCGTCACCGATATATAGGTGCTCAGGGAAAAAAAGTTATCAAGTTAAAGGAGTATCCCGGCACACTATTACTCCCAAATGAAGAAAATCATGCAACTGTTCATAATGCAAACAATTTTTTTATTTTTATTTTTATTTTTATGTGCTGCAAATAATGAATAGCTGGTTCGTCCAATTGAGTCGACGTTTCGGCTTTAGGCCTTCGTCAGACTGGACTTTATCTGAACATGAACAAAAACATAAATCAATCACATATGTACATAATTGACAGCATGAAGAACAATTTCCAACACCATGTTACAATGTTAACACACGAATGACATCATGGTGGAGTAGAGACATGCTATATCATATTACAGTACAATATTGTGTTTAGGGGATACAATCACCCTCTATTAATATAATACAATACATTTAGAACATATACTCCATAGTGGTATAGATATGCTCTGTATACTATGGGAAATCACTAGATTAGTGCTCATGTGAAAGTGGTAAATTATGAATGGAAGACCGACCAAAGAAAGGAAAAGAGGGAAGAAAAGAGGTAAGAGACTGAAGTGGAGGATCAAAGAAGAAAATATACTCAAAACGCCTGGAAGGACTGTGAGAGAAATCAGGTTAGGTAAGCCCCCAGAAAAAAGGGAGTGTGGTGGTCCGGTTGCGATCAAGGGGGGTCCCATGTGTCACTCACCAATATGGGTATGTCAGTATGCAGTTATATCAAGGCGTTAGCCAAACAATAAATAGCAAGGAAATTACGTCAATAGTGACATGAGCTGTAACAAAGAAAAATGTATAAGACAAGAATCATATTCACATGGATTAGTACAGGGACGGTCAGTGACTATTTTGTACCTGTCATCAAAATGGTATGTTCATGCTGATAATCTACGATAGCTTTGGATATCCCAAATACATGTGTCATGTGCTATATAGAAGACGATGTCTCCCCAATGGGTGGATAACTGGTTCTTGTACCCCAATGACAAGAGAGCCTCATAAACATAGATCCAAGACGTCATGCCAAAAGTGAATCAATATTACCTTATACGGGTATTCATGTGTATGAGTTAAAAAAAGATGGATGACACACCTGTAATAACGTAAAAGATGATACTGGATATTGTTGAGGTGCAGAACAGTATATGGTATGTGTGGGCTCTAGGATAAAGAGAACCAAACACATAGCACCGTTCAGTATTATAACATAATGTTGTTAGTGAATAAGGAATATTAGGTATATTACCTATGGTCAGGCCGACTATATGAAATATCACCGGAGAAACCGGAAGTGCCAAGGGCCGTAACCTTAGGGTCACATAAAAGAGACGTTAAAGAGGTTGCAGGAGAACGTTCCCTATAACAACTAAAGGAGAGGTAAAGAGAACCCCATATGAAAAGAGTAAAAGGTAATTACCTGTTCCTTTATCTCTAGCGGTAAATGAGTGTTGCTACTCAATAGAAAAAGGCAGGTGACATGTGTATAATATCGCCGGTTGAACCGGAATCGCCAGTGGCCGTTACCTTAAGATCATAAAGAGTGGGAATGAGGGAAAACACAGGCAGTACATAGGAGTCATAGATAACAGAAGGAGAAGGAGGTCGGCTACCATTACTTACCGCGCTGGTGCTAGACGTGCGGTCTGTGAGTGAGCGGTTCTGCACTGAGGATTGCTCCGGCGTGCAGGCATTATAACTTTTTCTTATAATGACGAAGAAACCTCGAGCATAGTCTCCAAAGTAACTACCTCCAATAAGTTTTTGATGATACCACCTGAGGAGCTACGGTGTAGAGACTACGAAAAGGAACTCCAAAGACAAGCTGCACTTGACCTCCATCTAGTAGCCCTTGCGGAATACCACCGCACAAAGAGGATACCTAGAGGCCTGAGGGTCTCCCTCAGACCAAGCCTCTTCTCAGAAAATCCTCTTTTTTGTGATAAATTCGAAGCCATTTTAAACAAGTGCTCTATTGATATAATCACATTAACGATTGAATTTCTGCAAAAAGAAATTCAGCAAGTCTCTGAGAACATAAAATCCACTGAGGAACAACTCAAACAAACCTTATCAGCATCGGATTTGGAACAATTGAAGAATAAGGCCAACAACCTCATAACAAATTTTCGCAGCAATTTGGAAACTAAAAAGCGACAAAATTTTTCCGTGACCAAGAAGATTACGCCAAGGGCACGGTTTACCGATGGCGATCTGGGGAAGGATTCAGATTCCAACGTTCATACAGATATGGAGGGTATGCTTCCACCAGAGTTTCGGAAGGCGAATATGGTACAACCCGCCAACAACCCAGTTTTTTAGAACAACGCAGACCACCAGCAAGAAGACAAGGCGGGGGAAGAGGAGGATACCCCAACAACAGAGAAGGCAGGATATGGACTCTATCGCAGGTAATACCAACCTTGTCCTCAATATCTCTTCCTACAACCTATCGCCCGCGGAACATTTAGTATTGCAGAAAGGGTTGTCTTTTAGTCCCACTTCACGGTATGACACTTTTTTAGTGGAACAAGAACTCAATCAATTCTTTAGGTCTCTCAGACTGAAAGTACATTTTGATGGGGAGAGTATAAGATCTGAGCCTCCATTGAGTGGCAGTGTCTGTTTTGACCCTAAGAACTTGGGTCTAACCATTGCTAGTACATACATGCCACCAAGACACTACCACCCAGTTGAGACCTTTATTTCGTTGGTCAATAGTGGAGTAGAGAAACTCAATGATAGTATACACAAGGGTGATTTTCAATTAAACCATAATCTGAGTGTTGAGGAGTCTAGGGCCATACAGAATCTTAAAGACAATACAACGATCAATATTAAGCCAGCCGACAAGGGTGGGGCAACAGTTATCCTAGACCGAGACTATTATATCACAGAAATTCTGGGACAATTGGCCGACACTAGCACCTACGAGCCTATCACGAGAGACCCAACATTACACATCTCTTCTCTCATAAAAACCACCGTGTTACGTTACTTACAGCTAGGGGTGATAGAGCAGAAATTGGCTAGTTTTCTCATTAATCCACATCCTACTATCCCGGTATTTTACACCTTACCTAAGATTCATAAGAACCTCACCCATCCACCAGGCAGACCCATAGTTGACTCAGTTCTTTCCCCTTTGGCTAAGACTATTGAAAAAATATTGTCTCCATTCATACCTCTCATACCATCACATGTGAAAGATACTTCACATTTCCTTGACATCATTAAGGACTTACATGATATCCCCACTTCTGCCATTCTGGTTACATTAGACGTCAACAGTCTATACACCAGTATTTCACACAAGGATGGTATGAATGCAGTACGCTGGTTTTTAAGGGAGCATACCAACTTACCTACTGATAACAAACAATTTTGTTTTGATCTTCTTGAGATAGTCTTAGAGAAAAATTATTTCATGTTTCAGGATCAATTTTATATGCAGCGCAAAGGGACCGCCATGGGATCCAACATGGCGCCCCCGTATGCCAATATTTTTATGGCCTTTTTTGAAGATAGATTTATTCATTCTAACCCACTCATCAACGAACATGCCCTAGTTTGGCGCAGATACATTGATGATATTTTTATGGTATGGGAAGGGGACCATAATAGCCTCCAACAGTTTTTCATAGATCTAAACGGTTTTATGCCCAGACTGACCTTTACTATTCATCAGGACCAGACTCGAATTAATTACTTGGATTGTATGGTGATAAAGGAGGATACTGGCCTCTTGGTCACTGACATCTTCGTTAAATCTACAGATAGGAATAGTCTCCTCTTTTATACCAGCAACCACCCTAGGCATGTCAAAAGAGCATTACCTATATCACAACACACACGGGTTGACAGACTGGTAAGCCAACCAGAGACAAGACTAATACGACACGAAGAGATGAGCCTCAAATTGCCGATAATAAAGGAAACACTAACAGACAAATCAGTACAACACATAATCGGGTACCATGTGTGACCACTTATCATCCCTTCCAACCCCTGTTGAGGAAAATCATCTGCCAACATTGGCCTCTCCTTAAAACAGCATACCCCAAAATCGAGGCTTTTCATAATTTTCCTCTCTTCTGCTATCGTAGATCACCTAACTTAAGAAACCAATTAGTACGAGCTGATATAGGTTCTACAAGGGTGGTATCATGTCAGACCTTTCTGGACACACAACAGAGAGGGACTTTCCCATGTCTGGGATGTGCACAGTGTGCCAATGTCATGAAAGGGGATACCTTCTCACATACTAGGACAGGAAAACTCTTTAAAATCAAGGGCTTCCATACTTGCGATAGCACATTTGTAGTATATTACATCAAGTGTCCCTGCGGTCTCGGATATGTTGGGGAGACCACCCAGCATATCCGAGACCGTATCAGTCGGCATAAATCAGACATTAGGTGTGGTAACTCCCTTCTACCTATACCTAACCATTTCCTGACAGCGGGACATCGGATATCCCAACTTAAGTTTCAAGTCATCGATCACGTTGACGCTATACGGAGAGGCGGTGATAGGGTTAAACGCCTCCGCGATAGGGGAGCTAGGTGGATCCATACCCTGGGTACATTAGAACCATATGGTCTAAACCGCAGCTATGAGACCTTGTTCTAATATAACATTATATGTTACCAATTGATCTTAATACCGGTACTGATCATTGGTCATATACATCATACATGGTATTTATAATACTAAATTAATGCTGCTCTCCTTTATTTTTCTAGGGTCACAATACACATAAAATGTGATAACCATTGATAAGGGATGATTTTCCCTGTAGCATATTTCCATGTGTGTATCTGACCAATATAAACGTACATTATTGTCACACTGACTTGTATTTTTCTTTTTTGCAGAAACGTTAGCATTTCCCGAAAATGGGCACTTTACAGCACTCCCATGGATAAATGCACCTTTCCCATATTTCCTATGGCACTCTGGACTAGGATATTTCTCACCCACACCGCTACACGTGATATAGTGGTTTGTTTATAATGGTAAACATTCAGGCACGTTCTGCCAGGTCCTATGACGCACCAACAGGGGGCCGGGCCGTGGACGCGCACTGCGCATGCGCGGTGTGCGTTCCACCGGCCCGACCTCCTGTATTCCACAACCAGGAAGTGACTTGCCAATGTGACGCACTGACAGGGGGCCGGGCCGGGGAGATGTGCTGTTCACGCATGCGCGCGGCGTGCGCTCCACCGGCCTGACCTCCTGTGTTCCACAGACAGGATGTTGTTATACTAGTACACACCCACACTTCCTTTATAATGCCTGCACGCCGGAGCAATCCTCAGTGCAGAACCGCTCACTCACAGACCGCACGTCTAGCACCAGCGCGGTAAGTAATGGTAGCCGACCTCCTTCTCCTTCTGTTATCTATGACTCCTATGTACTGCCTGTGTTTTCCCTCATTCCCACTCTTTATGATCTTAAGGTAACGGCCACTGGCGATTCCGGTTCAACCGGCGATATTATACACATGTCACCTGCCTTTTTCTATTGAGTAGCAACACTCATTTACCGCTAGAGATAAAGGAACAGTTAATTACCTTTTACTCTTTTCATATGGGGTTCTCTTTACCTCTCTTTTAGTTGTTATAGGGAACGTTCTCCTGCAACCTCTTTAACGTCTCTTTTATGTGACCCTAAGGTTACGGCCCTTGGCACTTCCGGTTTCTCCGGTGATATTTCATATAGTCGGCCTGACCATAGGTAATATACCTAATATTCCTTATTCACTAACAACATTATGTTATAATACTGAACGGTGCTATGTGTTTGGTTCTCTTTATCCTAGAGCCCACACATACCATATACTGTTCTGCACCTCAACAATATCCAGTATCGTCTTTTACGTTATTACAGGTGTGTCATCCATCTTTTTTTAACTCATACACATGTATACCCGTATAAGGTAATATTGATTCACTTTTGGCATGACGTCTTGCATCTATGTTTATGAGGCTCTCTTGTCATTGAGGTACAAGAACCAGTTATCCACCCATTGGGGAGACATCGTCTTCTATATAGCACATGACACATGTATTTGGGATATCCAAAGCTATCGTAGATTATCAGCATGAACATACCATTTTGATGACAGGTACCAAATAGTCACTGACCGTCCCTGTACTAATCCATGTGAATATGATTCTTGTCTTATACATTTTTCTTTGTTACAGCTCATGTCACTATTGACGTAATTTCCTTGCTATTTATTGTTTGGCTAACGCCTTGATATGACTGCATACTGACATACCCATATTGATGAGTGACACATGGGACCCCCCTTGATCGCAACCGGACCACCACACCCACTTTTTTCTGGGGGCTTACCTAACCTGATTTCTCTCATAGTCCTTCCAGGCGTTTTGAGTATATTTTCTTCTTTGATCCTCCACTTCAGTCTCTTACCTCTTTTCTTCCCTCTTTTCCTTTCTTTGGTCGGTCTTCCATTCATAATTTACCACTTTCACATGAGCACTAATCTAGTGATTTCCCATAGTATACAGAGCATATCTATACCACTATGGAGTATATGTTCTAAATGTATTGTATTATATTAATAGAGGGTGATTGTATCCCCTAAACACAATATTGTACTGTAATATGATATAGCATGTCTCTACTCCACCATGATGTCATTCGTGTGTTAACATTGTAACATGGTGTTGGAAATTGTTCTTCATGCTGTCAATTATGTACATATGTGATTGATTTATGTTTTTGTTCATGTTCAGATAAAGTCCAGTCTGACGAAGGCCTAAAGCCGAAACGTCGACTCAATTGGACGAACCAGCTACTCATTATTTGCAGCACATAAAAATAAAAATAAAAAAATTTATTGCATTATGAACAGTTGCATGATTTTCTTCATTTGGGAGTAATAGTGTGCCGGGATACTCCTTTAACTTGATACCTTTTTTTCCCTGAGCACCTATATATCGGTGACGCAGAGCTTCTCTCCAATTGCTCAGATATATTGGGAAAGTAGGGTGCATGATTTAACATACCAGATATTAGTACAAGTAGCAGAGAAAAAGGAGATCAGTTCAGTTCATGGCAAAGTAGGGTGGATGAGTTAACATACCAGAAATTAGCACAAGTAGCAGAGAAAAGGGATATCAGTTCAGTTCATGGGAAAGTAGGGTGAATGATTTAACATACCTGTGGGATGATAGACATGATGATTAGATGATGGCAGAGAAGTGATGATAGATGACCAAGTTCATCATAATGATAATTCTGGCCTAATTCAATGCATCATACTTATATGGTGCATACGTATCTTGGTGCAGACAGAAAGTCTTCTGCAGAGTTTTAGTTGTCCCAATATATACATATACAAGTGCAATCAGCTGTGAAGGGGTGTAGCAAAATTCTCTTGGTCTCTTCATCAAAGAAACCAGATGCAGCATCACATAGGAAAAGTAAACAAAGGTCATAAAAGGAAGGTGGGGAACAGGGGGGTAGAGGTCACAGTGAGATGCTGGACCATGCCAGGGAGATATTAAAGCAAAGAGAGAACAGGTCAGATATATTGGGAAAGTAAGGTGCATGATTTAACATACCAGATATTAGTACAAGTAGCAGAGAAAAGGGACATCAGTTCAGTTCATGGGAAAGTAGGGTGAATGATTTAACATACCTGTGGGATGATAGACATGATGATTAGATGATGGCAGAGAAGTGATGATAGATGACCAAGTTCATCATAATGATAATTCTGGCATAATTCAATGCATCATACTTATATGGTGCATACGTATCTTGGTGCAGACAGAAAGTCTTCTGCAGACTTTTAGTTGTCCCAATATATACATATACAAGTGCAATCAGCTGTGAAGGGGTGGGGTGCAGCAAAATTCTTTTGGTCACTTCATCAAAGAAACCAGATGCAGCATCACATAGGAAGAGTAAACAAAGGTCATAAAAGGAAGGTGGGGAACAGGGGGGGGGGTAGAGGTCACAGTGAGATGCTGGAACATGCCAGGGAGATATTAAAGCAAAGAGAGAACAGGTCAGATATATTGGGAAAGTAGGGTGCATGATTTAGCATACCAGATATTAGTACAAGTAGCAGAGAAAAAGGAGATCAGTTCAGTTCATGGGAAAGTAGGGTGGATGAGTTAACATACCAGATATTAGCACAAGTAGCAGAGAAAAGGGAGATCAGTTCAGTTAATGGGAAAGTAGGGTGAATGATTTAACATACCTGTGGGATGATAGACATGATGATTAGATGATGGCAGAGAAGTGTTGATAGATGACCAAGTGCATCGTAATGATAATTCTGGCCTAATTTAATGCATCATACTTATATGGTGCATACTTATCTTGGTGCAGACAGAAAGTCTTCTGCAGACTTTTAGTTATCCCAATATATACATATACAAGTGCAATCAGCTGTGAAGGGGTGGGGTGCAACAGAAATCTCTTGGTCACTTCATCAAAGAAACCAGATGCAGCATCACATAGGAAAAGTAAACAAAGGTCATAAAAGGAAGGTGGGGAACAGGGGGGGTAGAGGTCACAGTGAGATGCTGGAACATGACAGGGAGATATTAAAGCAAAGAGAGAACAGGTCAGATTTATTGGGAAAGTAGGGTGCATGATTTAGCATACCAGATATTAGCACAAGTAGCAGAGAAAAGGGAGATCAGTTCAGTTCATAAGAAAGTAGGGTGAATGATTTAACATACCTGTGGGATGATAGACATGATGATTAGATGATGGCAGAGAAGTGATGATAGATGACCAAGTTCATCATAATGATAATTCTGGCCTAATTCAATGCATCATAGTTATATGGTGCATACGTATCTTGGTGCAGACAGAAAGTCTTCTGCAGACTTTTAGTTGTCCCAATATATACATATAGAGGTGCAATCAGCTGTGAAGGGGTGGGGTGCAGCAAAATTCTCTTGGTCACTTCATCAAAGAAACCAGATGCAGCATCACATAGGAAAAGTAAACAAAGGTCATAAAAGGAAGGTGGGGAACAGGGGGGTAGAGGTCACAGTGAGATGCTGGAGCATGCCAGGGAGATATTAAAGCAAAGACAGATCAGGTCAGATATATTGGGAAAGTAAGGTGCATGATTTAACATACCAGATATTAGTACAAGTAGCAGAGAAAAAGGAGATCAGTTCAGTTCATGGGAAAGTAGGGCGGATGAGTTAACATACCAAATATTAGCACAAGTAGCAGAGAAAAGGGAGATCAGTTCAGTTCATGGGAAAGTAGGGTGAATGATTTAACATACCTGTGGGATGATAGACATGATGATTAGATGATGGCAGAGAAGTGATGATAGATGACCAAGTTCATCATAATGATAATTCTGGCCTAATTCAATGCATCATACTTATATGGTGCATACTTATCTTGGTGCAGACAGAAAGTCTTCTGCAGACTTTTAGTTGTCCCAATATATACATATACAAGTGCAACCAGCTGTGAAGGGGTGGGGTGCAGCAAAATTCTCTTGGTCACTTCATCAAAGAAACCAGATGCAGCATCACATAGGAAGAGTAAACAAAGGTCATAAAAGGAAGGTGGGGAACAGGGGGGGTAGAGGTCACAGTGAGATGCTGGAGCATGCCAGGGAGACATTGAAGCAAAGAGAGAATAGTTCAGATATATTGGGAAAGTAGGGTGCATGATTTAACATACCAGATATTAGTACAAGTAGCAGAGAAAAAGGAGAACAGTTCAGTTCATGGGAAAGTAGGGTGGATGAGTTAACATACCAGATATTAGCACAAGTAGCAGAGAAAAGGGAGATCAGTTCAGTTCATGGGAAAGTAGGGTGAATGATTTAACATACCTGTGGGATGATAGACATGATGATTAGATGATGGCAGAGAAGTAATGATGGATGACCAAGTTCATCATAATGATAATTCTGGCCTAATTCAATGGATCATACTTATATGGTGCATACGTATCTTGGTGCAGACAGAAAGTCTTCTGCAGACTTTTAGTTGTCCCAATATATACATATACAAGTGCAATCAGCTGTGAAGGGGTGGGGTGCAGCAAAATTCTTTTGGTCACTTCATCAAAGAAACCAGATGCAGCATCACATAGGAAGAGTAAACAAAGGTCATAAAAGGAAGGTGGGGAACAGGGGGGGTAGAGGTCACAGTGAGATGCTGGAACATGCCAGGGAGATATTAAAGCAAAGAGAGAACAGGTCAGATATATTGGGAAAGTAGGGTGCATGATTTAGCATACCAGATATTAGTACAAATAGCAGAGAAAAAGGAGATCAGTTCAGTTCATGGGAAAGTAGGGTGGATGAGTTAACATACCAGATATTAGCACAAGTAGCAGAGAAAAGGGAGATCAGTTCAGTTCATGGGAAAGTGGGGTGAATGATTTAACATACCTGTGGTATGATAGACATGATGATTAGATGATGGCAGAGAAGTGATGATAGATGACCAAGTTCATCATAATGATAATTCTGGCCTAATTCAATGCATCATACTTATATGGTGCATACGTATCTTGGTGCAGACAGAAGGTCTTCTGCAGACTTTTAGTTGTCCCAATATATACATATACAAGTGCAATCAGCTGTGAAGGGGTGGGGTGTAGCAAAATTCTCTTGGTCTCTTCATCAAAGAAACCAGATGCAGCATCACATAGGAAAAGTAAACAAAGGTCATAAAAGGAAGGTGGGGAACAGGGGGGTAGAGGTCACAGTGAGATGCTGGAGCATGCCAGGGAGATATTAAAGCAAAGAGAGAACAGGTCAGATATATTGGGAAAGTAAGGTGCATGATTTAACATACCAGATATTAGTACAAGTAGCAGAGAAAAAGGAGATCAGTTCAGTTCATGGGAAAGTAGGGTGGATGAGTTAACATACCAGATATTAGCACAAGTAGCAAAGAAAAGGGAGATCAGTTCAGTTCATAAGAAAGTAGGGTGAATGATTTAACATACCTGTGGGATGATAGACATGATGATTAGATGATGGCAGAGAAGTGATGATAGATGACCAAGTTCATCATAATGATAATTCTGGCCTAATTCAATGCATCATACTTATATGGTGCATACGTATCTTGGTGCAGACAGAAAGTCTTCTGCAGACTTTTAGTTGTCCCAATATATACATATACAAGTGCAATCAGCTGTGAAGGGGTGGGGTGCAACAAAATTCTCTTGGTCACTTCATCAAAGAAACCAGATGCAGCATCACATAGGAAGAGTAAACAGAGGTCATAAAAGGAAGGTGGGGAACAGGGGGGGTAGAGGTCACAGTGAGATGCTGGAGCATGCCAGGGAGACATTGAAGAAAAGAGAGAACAGGTCAGATATATTGGGAAAGTAGGGTGCATGATTTAACATACCAGATATTAGTACAAGTAGCAGAGAAAAAGGAGATCAGTTCAGTTCATGGGAAAGTAGGGTGAATGATTTAACATACCTGTGGGATGATAGACATGATGATCAGATGATGGCAGTGAAGTGATGATAGATGACCAAGTGCATCATAATGATAATTCTGGACTAATTCAATGCATCATACTTATATGGTGCATACGTATCTTGGTAAAGACTGAAAGTCTTCTGCAGACTTTTAGTTGTCCCAATATATACATATACACGTGCAATCAGCTGTGAAGGGGTGGGGTGCAGCAAAATTCTCTTGGTCACTTCATCAAAGAAACCAGATGCAGCATCACATAGGAAAAGTAAACAAAGGTCATAAAAGGAAGGTGGGGAACAGGGGGGTAGAGGTCACAGTGAGATGCTGGAACATGCCAGGGAGATATTAAAGCAAAGAGAGAACAGGTCAGATATATTGGAAAAGTAAGGTGCATGATTTAACATACCAGATATTAGTACAAGTAGCAGAGAAAAAGGAGATCAGTTCAGTTCATGGGAAAGTAGGGTGGATAAGTTAACATACCAGATATTAGCACAAGTAGCAGAGAAAAGGGAGATCAGTTCAGTTCATGGGAAAGTAGGGTGAATGATTTAACATACCTGTGGGATGATAGACATGATGATTAGATGATGGCAGAGAAGTAATGATGGATGACCAAGTTCATCATAATGATAATTCTGGCCTAATTCAATGCATTATACTTATATGGTGCATACTTATCTTGGTGCAGACAGAAAGTCTTCTGCAGACCTTTAGTTGTCCCAATATATACATATACAAGTGCAATCAGCTGTGAAGGCGTGGGGTGTAGCAAAATTCTTTTGGTCACTTCATCAAAGAAACCAGATGCAGCATCACATAGGAAGAGTAAACAAAGGTCATAAAAGGAAGGTGGGGAACAGGGGGGGTAGAGGTCACAGTGAGATGCTGGAACATGCCAGGGAGATAATAAAGCAAAGAGAGAACAGGTCAGATATATTGGGAAAGTAGGGTGCATGATTTAGCATATTAGATATTAGTACAAATAGCAGAGAAAAAGGAGATCAGTTCAGTTCATGGGAATGTAGGGTGGATGAGTTAACATACCAGATATTAGCACAAGTAGCAGAGAAAAGGGAGATCAGTTCAGTTCATGGGAAAGTAGGGTGAATGATTTAACATACCTGTGGGATGATAGACATGATGATTAGATGATGGCAGAGAAGTAATGATGGATGACCAAGTTCATCATAATGATAATTCTGGCCTAATTCAATGCATCATACTTATATGGTGCATACGTATCTTGGTGCAGACAGAAAGTCTTCTGCAGATTTTTAGTTGTCCCAATATATACATATACAAGTGCAATCAGCTGTGAAGGGGTGGGGTGTAGCAAAATTCTCTTGGTCTCTTCATCAAAGAAACCAGATGCAGCATCACATAGGAAAAGTAAACAAAGGTCATAAAAGGAAGGTGGGGAACAGGGGGGTAGAGGTCACAGTGAGATGCTGGAGCATGCCAGGGAGATATTAAAGCAAAGAGAGAACAGGTCAGATATATTGGGAAAGTAAGGTGCATGATTTAACATACCAGATATTAGTACAAGTAGCAGAGAAAAAGGAGATCAGTTCAGTTCATGGGAAAGTAGGGTGGATGAGTTAACATATCAGATATTAGCACAAGTAGCAGAGAAAAGGGAGATCAGTTCAGTTCATGGGAAAGTAGGGTGAATGATTTAACATACCTGTGGGATGATAGACATGATGATTAGATGATGGCAGAGAAGTGATGATAGATGACCAAGTGCATCATAATGATAATTCTGGCCTAATTCAATGCATCATACTTATATGGTGCATACGTATCTTGGTGAAGACAGAAAGTCTTCTGCAGACTTTTAGTTGTCCCAATATATACATATACAAGTGCAATCAGCTGTGAAAGGGTGGGGTGCAGCAAAATTCTTTTGGTCACTTCAGCAAAGAAACCAGATGCAGCATCACATAGGAAAAGTAAACAAAGGTCATAAAGGAAGGTGGGGAACAGGGGGGGTAGAGGTCAAAGTGAGATGCTGGAGCATGCCAGGGAGACATTGAAGCAAAGAGAGAACAGGTCAGATATATTGGGAAAGTAGGGTGCATGATTTAACATACCAGATATTAGTACAAGTAGCAGAGAAAAAGGAGATCAGTTCAGTTCATGGGAAAGTAGGGTGAATGATTTAACATACCTGTGGGATGATAGACATGATGATCAGATGATGGCATAGAAGTGATGATAGATGACCAAGTGCATCATAATGATAATTCTGGCCTAATTCAATGCATCATACTTATATGGTGCATACTTATCTTGGTGCAGACAGAAAGTCTTCTGCAGACTTTTAGTTATCCCAATATATACATATACAAGTGCAATCAGCTGTGAAGGGGTGGGGTGCAACAAAAATCTCTTGGTCACTTCATCAAAGAAACCAGATGCAGCATCACATACGAAGAGTAAACAAAGGTCATAAAAGGAAGGTGGGGAACAGGGGGTAGAGGTCACAGTGAGATGCTGGAGCATGCCAGTGAGATATTGAAGCAAAGAGAGAACAGGTCAAATATATTAGGAAAGTAGGGTGCATGATTTAACATACCAGATATTAGCACAAGTAGCAGAGAAAAGGGAGATCAGTTCAGTTCATGGGAAAGTAGGGTGAATGATTTAACATACCTGTGGGATGATAGACATGATGATTAGATGATGGCAGAGAAGTGTTGATAGATGACCAAGTGCATCATAATGATAATTCTGGCCTAATTCAATGCATCATACTTATATGGTGCATACGTATCTTGGTGCAGACAGAAGGTCTTCTGCAGACTTTTAGTTGTCCCAATATATACATATACAAGTGCAATCAGCTGTGAAGGGGTGGGGTGTAGCAAAATTCTCTTGGTCTCTTCATCAAAGAAACCAGATGCAGCATCACATAGGAAAAGTAAACAAAGGTCATAAAAGGAAGGTGGGGAACAGGGGGGTAGAGGTCACAGTGAGATGCTGGAGCATGCCAGGGAGATATTAAAGCAAAGAGAGAACAGGTCAGATATATTGGGATAGTAAGGTGCATGATTTAACATACCAGATATTATTACAAGTAGCAGAGAAAAGGGAGATCAGTTCAGTTCATGGGAAAGTAGGATGGATGAGTTAACATACCAGATATTAGCACAAGTAGCAGAGAAAAGGGAGATCAGTTCAGTTCATGGGAAAGTAGGGTGAATGATTTAACATACCTGTGGGATGATAGACATGATGATTAGATGATGGCAGAGAAGTGATGATAGATGACCAAGTGCATCATAATGATAATTCTGGCCTAATTCAATGCATCATACTTATATGGTGCATACGTATCTTGGTGCAGACAGAAAGTCTTCTGCAGACTTTTAGTTGTCCCAATATATACATATACACGTGCAATCAGCTGTGAAGGGGTGGGGTGCAGCAAAATTCTCTTGGTCACTTCATCAAAGAAACCAGATGCAGCATCACATAGGAAAAGTAAACAAAGGTCATAAAAGGAAGGTGGGGAACAGTGGGGTAGAGGTCACAGTGAGATGCTGGAGCATGACAGGGAGATATTAAAGCAAAGAGAGAACAGGTCAGATATATTGGGAAAGTAGGGTGCATGATTTAACATACCAGATATTAGTACAAGTAGCAGAGAAAAAGGAGAACAGTTCAGTTTATGGGAAAGTAGGGTGGATGAGTTAACATACCAGATATTAGCACAAGTAGCAGAGAAAAGGTAGATCAGATCAGTTCATGGGAATGTAGTGTGAATGATTTAACATACCTGTGGGATGATAGACATGATGATTAGATGATGGCAGAGAATTGATGATAGATGACCAAGTTCATCATAATGATAATTCTGGCCTAATTCAATGCATCATACTTATATGGTGCATACGTATCTTGGTGCAGACAGAAAGTCTTCTGCAGACTCTTAGTTGTCCCAATATATACATATACACGTGCAATCAGGTGTGAAGGGGTGGGGTGCAGCAAAATTCTCTTGGTCACTTCATGAAAGAAACCAGATGCAGCATCACATAGGAAAAGTAAACAAAGGTCATAAAAGGAAGGTGGGGAACAGTGGGGTAGAGGTCACAGTGAGATGCTGGAGCATGACAGGGAGATATTAAAGCAAAGAGAGAACAGGTCAGATATATTGGGAAAGTAGGGTGCATGATTTAACATACCAGATATTAGTACAAGTAGCAGAGAAAAAGGAGATCAGTTCAGTTCATGGGAAAGTAGGGTGGATGAGTTAACATACCAGATATTAGCACAAGTAGCAGAGAAAAGGGAGATCAGATCAGTTCATGGGAAAGTAGGGTGAATGATTTAACATACCTGTGGGATGATAAACATGATAATTAGATGATGGCAGAGAAGTGATGATAGATGACCAAGTTCATCATATTGATAATTCTGGCCTAATTTAATGCGTCATACTTATATGGTGCATACGTATCTTGGTGCAGACAGAAAGTCTTCTGCAGACTTTTAGTTGTCCCAATATATACATATACAAGTGCAATCAGCTGTGAAGGGGTGGGGTGCAGCAAAATTATTTTGGTCACTTCATCAAAGAAACCAGATGCAGCATCACATAGGAAGAGTAAACAAAGGTCATAAAAGGAAGGTGGGGAACAGGGGGGGTAGGGGTCACAGTGATATGCTGGAGCATGGCAGGGAGATATTGAAGCAAAGAGAGAACGGGTCAGATATATTGGGAAAGTAGGGTGCATGATTTAACATACCAGATATTAGTACAAGTAGCAGAGAAAAAGGAGATCAGTTCAGTTCATGGGAAAGTAGGGTGGATGAGTTAACATACTGTCAGGGCCAGGCGGTCGGGCAGACCCAGGAGGTGGATCCACTGGTCCGAACTCTAAGATGGTGGTAAGGAGTCCGGTAGCTGAAGCACTATGGGCAGCAGAACAGTCCGTGCAAGTGAGTGTAACGGAGAAGTCCCTGGGACCACGGAGTCACAGATGGTAGTCCGGGTGACGTAGCTCAGGTTCGGAAGCCGAGATGAGGTCAGGCGGGGTCCGGAACCTCTGGAGCGAGATGACGGGTCACCGCAGGGATCCGAGATGGTACGGACTGTCAGATGGCAGACGGACAGCGTGCGGGGTTCGGGATTCAGCAGGACCGGATGCCGAGGCAGGATCAGCTCTAGAAGAGAGATACGTGAGTATGGCAAGGAGACACAAGGAGACCTGACTCCTAGCTTGGAAAACACGAAGATCAGGCCCCGCCCCCTTGGACAATAAACCCTTATATACCCTGTACCTGTTTAGCTTCATTTCCTGTTAATGGACGCTGGCCCTTTAAGAAAGGGTCAGTGACCACGCGCGCGCCCTAATGCGCATGCGCGCCGCCCGGGTGCCAGAAGCCAGGGAAGGAGGCTGAGGGGAGGATGCAGGGGAGCCGGCCAGGGCCTGGGAAGCCGTCAGACGCCGGGATCGGAGGCCAGGGAACCTGGGAAGGACGGGCACCGGAGGCTGGAGAGCGGGGAGCGTGGCAGGTGAGCCGGGGAGCGGGGCAGAGGACCCGGGGAGCGGGGCAGAGGACCCGGGGAGGAGAGCCGAGGACCCGGGGAGCGTGACACATACCAGATATTAGCACAAGTAGCAGAGAAAAGGGAGATCAGTTCAGTTCATGGGAAAGTAGGGTGAATGATTTACCATACCCGTGGGATGATAGACATGATGATTAGATGATGGCAGAGAAGTGATGATAGATGACCAAGTGCATCATAATGATAATTCTGGCCTAATTCAATGCATCATACTTATATGGTGCATACTTATCTTGGTGCAGACAGAAAGTCTTCTGCAGACTTTTAGTTGTCCCAATATATACATATACAAGTGCAACCAGCTGTGAAGGGGTGGGTTGCAACAAAAATCTCTTGGTCACTTCATCAAAGAAACCTGATGCAGCATCACATAGGAAAAGTAAACAAAGGTCATAAAAGGAAGGTGGGGAACAGGGGGGTAGAGGTCACAGTGAGATGCTGGAGCATGACAGGGAGATATTAAAGCAAAGAGAGAACAGGTCAGATATATTGGGAAAGTAGGGTGCATGATTTAACATACCAGATATTAGTACAAGTAGCAGAGAAAAAGGAGATCAGTTCAGTTCATGGGAAAGTAGGGTGGATGAGTTAACATACCAGATATTAGCACAAGTAGCAGAGAAAAGGGAGATCAGTTCAGTTCATGGGAAAGTAGGGTGAATGATTTAACATACCTGTGGGAGGATAGACATGATGATTAGATGATGGCAAAGAAGTGATAATAGATGACCAAGTTCATCATAATGATAAGTCTGGCCTAATTCAATGCATCATACTTATATGGTGCATACGTATCTTCGTGCAGACAGAAAGTCTTCTGCAGACTTTTAGTTGTCCCAATATATACATATACAAGTGCAATCAGCTGTGAAGGGGTGGGGTGCAGCAAAATTCTCTTGGTCACTTCATCAAAGAAACCAGATGCAGCATCACATAGGAAGAGTAAACAAAGGTCATAAAAGGAAGGTGGGGAACAGGGGGGTAGAGGTCACAGTGAGATGCTGGAGCATGCCAGGGAGATATTAACGCAAAGAGAGAACAGGTCAGATATTGTGGGAAAATAGGGTGCATGATTTACTGTTACATCTCGTGGCTCTCCTGAGGCAAGGACTGAGGCCGTCTCCCATTCCTTGCCTGCCACGAGCACTCCTGCTCAGCAGCGCCGAAGGTCTGCCAGACTGCAGGAGATACCTTCTCAGAGAGGCAGCAGAAGGGTGACACCTAGTGGTTCTCCTGTTACAAGGAGTGAAGCGGTATCCCATTCCTGGCCTGTCGCAGACCCTCCTGCTCAGCGGCCCCGAAGGTCTGCGAGGCTGCGCAATGTGCAGAGGTTTACTGCTCAGGGAAGCAGTGAGATTCCCGTTATCTCTGCACATTGTGAGACCGAGGATCCCGCCTCTATTTCCCAGAGGCAGGAGCGTGAGCATGTGCAATGCGTGGTGGGTCCTGATTCGCTCACTGACGTCACACGGCTTGATGAGAAGGCTGGTGACGTGGTGAATCCTGACTGGCCAGGCTGGGACGTCGTGGACCCTGATTGGGTCAAGTCCGTCATCTCCGCCTCGCGCCCGCCCTCGGGTGGAGCTGCACCTCCTTAAAAGCTCCCCCTGCCATCATGGCGGCGCGCGACCGTCCTTCTATGTTTGGATGTCTGGCAGCGTGCTGCCACGCCACTGCTCAGGCATTACTGTCTCTTGTGGGCTTGGCCCTTGCTGCTTAGGCAGTACCTCGTTTGCAGGCCGTGTTCCTGCCTTGCTACTCCGGCAGTATCCCCTTCAACAGGCCGTGTTCCTGTCCCAGGTGAGCTCCTCAAGTCTCCACCGGACTCACCTGGTTATTGAAAGCACACGTGCGTGGGCACCTCTGTGCTACCCTCGTGCCATATTCTCGTGACTTCCACTGGCACACGTGCGTGGGCACCTCTGTGCTTCCCCGTGCAACAGGTACACCGAGCCGTGAGATCCGTGCCATACAACCCTCACGGGTTAGGGCAGATCGGTGTACATAGATCGTCTGTGACATTCCAGACGATCGCTAGCAGCAACCCGCTCACTCTTCACCCACCATAGCGGCGGTCCCTTACACCGCACAGTGGACCTTGACCGGCGGAAGCTGTCCATTTCCCATCTTGGCACGCTTCCCCGGGTCCCCCTCGTAACATTACGGTCGCGCCAAAGGTCTGGCTATGGCTGAAGAGCAGCAGCAGTTGCTGCGTTATGTGCAGCAGTTGGAGTCACGATTGGCAGCAGTGGAGCAGTCTTCCTCCGATAAGACTACTCTGATGACAGTCGCCACCCAGGCGGCTACCCAGGCTGTGCTATTGGGCGGAAGGTCTCCTCGCCTTGCGCTTCCAGAGCGCTTTAGCGGCAACAGCTCTGAGTGCCGTGGTTTTATAAACCAGGTTACCACCTACTTAGAGCTGTCCGCGACTCTTTACGCTACCGAGAAGGCGAGGGTAGCCTTCGTCCAGTCCCTGCTCACAGGGAGAGCGCTGAAGTGGTCCACGCCGTTGTGGGAGCGCGGAGATTGGGTGGTGAATAACTTAACAGCTTATCTTGGGGCCATGAGAATGGTGTTCCTCGGGCCTCAAGTCACCCACGACTCCGCACTGCGCCTCCTACGACTTCGGCAAGGGTCCGCTTCAGTCGGGGACTTTGCGGTACACTTTAGGACACTTGCCGCAGAGCTAGACTGGCCGGATAAGGTCATTGTCCCTGTGTTTTGGGAGGGCCTGGCAGGGTTTGTCAAAGACGCACTGGCCACGCGTGTGGTGCCTGCCACTTTAGAGTCCTTGATTCAGGTTGCCTCTCGCATAGGCATCCGCCAGGCGGTGCGAAGGCTCGAGGTCTCTTCAGCACCCACGTCTTCTCGGCCTAAAAAGCGTCTGCCCCCCGTCTTCCATCAGACAGGTCTCCCAGCCAGTCCTGTAGGCGACTCCGTGGAGTCAATGGAGGTGTCCAAGGCGGTCTCCTCTGCCCCAGGTTCTCGGTCTTGTGTCATCTGCTTTTCCTGTGGGCAGAGGGGACACATAGCTACCCGATGTCCCAAAACCGTCGGGAAAAGACAGCGTCTAGTTTCTATCAGAGGGGGGACTCTAGACGCTACCTCTCCCTCTAGGTTGACTATCAGCGCCCAGTTGCAGTTCGGCACTACTCTCTTCTCTGCCCTGGCTTGCTTGGACTCAGGCGCTGAAGGCAATTTCATCTCGACCTCCCTGACAACCCGATACTCAGTTCCCCTGGTTCTGTTGCCCAAGTATCTGAACCACTGACAAATATTGTATAGAGTAGTAATTATCCAAAACACCACTATTAAATCTACTCTTATAAAATCGTTTAATTATAATAAGTTAAAACAGAACAAACATATTGTTCTTCTTATAAATAGGCATAGAAACATAAACATGCAGATCAAGTGCAGGTGCAAGTGTCAGACAAACAGTGCCCTCGCCTAGGGACAGCCCCAGACAATGTAGCTGAATAAGTGAGGTAGGGGTATAAATTCGTCACTGTCAGAATGATACTGCTTGGTATGTGCTGTGACTCTCCCTCACAAGTTAGCTTACTTCACTTGGATTGAGCCTAAGTTGGCATAGTAGATGTATGTCAGACTCACCGTCCTAGCTCATCTCTTAGCGGGGGTTACCACCACCAAGTAATCGTGATTAACATATAGTACAGATATAACAAACCATAGACAACAGAGACAATAAGCGTTAGGTGTCCAGGGTTCTACTGTAACATAGATTTCCCTAATATAACAATACTGGATGGTTAGATTAGAGTCTAGGATGCCACTTAGCTTGTGGATCTCCTAGCTCTCCCGACGCGTTTCACCCCCCTAACGCAGTATAGGGGATCATCAGGGGATATATAGAGGAATCATTCCTTGGAGAGAATGACACCTGCAAATAAATGATGCAAAAATAAGTAAATAGGTATTAATATGAATATCCTTTAGACTGCTATCTTTGTGAGGTCATATCCCTCAGGGTAACTTACAAGGTAGTAGATCCCTGTGGTAAAGTACTTGTGTTCTTAGAAAGATGCCAGGGAGACTATCTCCAAAACCAAATAGTAGTTTCAACTTCCCATCGGATAGTGCCTGTATGTCAAAGAAGGCAATGAATATCCATTGTGTGATGCATAGTGTATCTTAGCTCATACTCATGATAGAGTTGGAAAGGGTCTTGTCGGCATGAGGCTATCTATCTTTTACCTTGACTCTCCGGGGTTGAAGGTACAGGTATAACGGGTTTGTCTATTGTAACCATGAAGTTAGATCCATTCCTGATGTTCAGGTTATCACTAAGTGTCTGGATCAAAATTGGGTCCTGTGAATAAATATAAAAAGCATTTTTGAGCCCATATCCCATCTACCAGATTTTACATGAGTTGGGTAGCCAGTACCTTTTGTCGACCAGACAGATAGAATGATCTATAGGGTTTAAAGAATACAGCTCCTCCAGATGTGGCTGATCACTGGTTTTTTCCTATAGGAAAGGTATGCTACGTTACTAGAGATCCTCATAATTATCACCCACAAATCTCAGTGAGAAGCCAAAAATGGCAGGGCATTTTACCTGTAGGGAACAGTTCATATATGGGAGTGGACAAACGGGTGCAGAGGTCCCTAGTTGCCTGCGTTCAGACCGTGTGTAAGGTTTATTCTTTTCTCCTGTAACCAATTATTACATCAAACAGTTAGGCTCGCTGAATACTGCTCAATACATGCATGGATTAAAATACACAGTGGTACATGTAATTGGTCTACCTGTAAGGAGGCAAAGAGGGGAGGTATATCATGGGACTGATGGCTGCCTGTAGACCCCGAGTATATATTCCCTGTAACAGAAAAAATAATCATAATAATAACCTGTATTCATGTACCGTATTCTTAGGTTCCAGAGGTACAGATACAGGGGGCACGGTGCTTACTCCAGTACATATAATGTCTGTCATATAGATAAGTTCACGTAGTGGTACTCAGTACATACATAAATGACAGTGCGAGGGCCTTATATGCTGATACATGTGGAGAGGTTCTTTAGGGGAGGCAGCTCAAAAGAGGCACATGAAGGGACTGTGATATATATTCACTGTAAACACAGCGGAGGTCCCGTATTAATGTGAGGTATTTGCTTCACAAATCCCATAAACATTGCCAGGCAAGGAGCATAAGGGATAACTTGCATAGAAGGCATAAGAAAACCAGGTTTGGAGTAGTGTTACAGTTGTATAGGGTCCTGTCCCATCCAACCTGGGGACAGGATACGTATCTGTACTCATGCAAATTTTCAGGTTTTTTGAGTACAGATACGTATCCTGTCCCCAGGTTGGATGGGACAGGACCCTATACAACTGTAACACTACTCCAAACCTGGTTTTCTTATGCCTTCTATGCAAGTTATCCCTTATGCTCCTTGCCTGGCAATGTTTATGGGATTTGTGAAGCAAATACCTCACATTAATACGGGACCTCCGCTGTGTTTACAGTGAATATATATCACAGTCCCTTCATGTGCCTCTTTTGAGCTGCCTCCCCTAAAGAACCTCTCCACATGTATCAGCATATAAGGCCCTCGCACTGTCATTTATGTATGTACTGAGTACCACTACGTGAACTTATCTATATGACAGACATTATATGTACTGGAGTAAGCACCGTGCCCCCTGTATCTGTACCTCTGGAACCTAAGAATACGGTACATGAATACAGGTTATTATTATGATTATTTTTTCTGTTACAGGGAATATATACTCGGGGTCTACAGGCAGCCATCAGTCCCATGATATACCTCCCCTCTTTGCCTCCTTACAGGTAGACCAATTACATGTACCACTGTGTATTTTAATCCATGCATGTATTGAGCAGTATTCAGCGAGCCTAACTGTTTGATGTAATAATTGGTTACAGGAGAAAAGAATAAACCTTACACACGGTCTGAACGCAGGCAACTAGGGACCTCTGCACCCGTTTGTCCACTCCCATATATGAACTGTTCCCTACAGGTAAAATGCCCTGCCATTTTTGGCTTCTCACTGAGATTTGTGGGTGATAATTATGAGGATCTCTAGTAACGTAGCATACCTTTCCTATAGGAAAAAACCAGTGATCAGCCACATCTGGAGGAGCTGTATTCTTTAAACCCTATAGATCATTCTATCTGTCTGGTCGACAAAAGGTACTGGCTACCCAACTCATGTAAAATCTGGTAGATGGGATATGGGCTCAAAAATGCTTTTTATATTTATTCACAGGACCCAATTTTGATCCAGACACTTAGTGATAACCTGAACATCAGGAATGGATCTAACTTCATGGTTACAATAGACAAACCCGTTATACCTGTACCTTCAACCCCGGAGAGTCAAGGTAAAAGATAGATAGCCTCATGCCGACAAGACCCTTTCCAACTCTATCATGAGTATGAGCTAAGATACACTATGCATCACACAATGGATATTCATTGCCTTCTTTGACATACAGGCACTATCCGATGGGAAGTTGAAACTACTATTTGGTTTTGGAGATAGTCTCCCTGGCATCTTTCTAAGAACACAAGTACTTTACCACAGGGATCTACTACCTTGTAAGTTACCCTGAGGGATATGACCTCACAAAGATAGCAGTCTAAAGGATATTCATATTAATACCTATTTACTTATTTTTGCATCATTTATTTGCAGGTGTCATTCTCTCCAAGGAATGATTCCTCTATATATCCCCTGATGATCCCCTATACTGCGTTAGGGGGGTGAAACGCGTCGGGAGAGCTAGGAGATCCACAAGCTAAGTGGCATCCTAGACTCTAATCTAACCATCCAGTATTGTTATATTAGGGAAATCTATGTTACAGTAGAACCCTGGACACCTAACGCTTATTGTCTCTGTTGTCTATGGTTTGTTATATCTGTACTATATGTTAATCACGATTACTTGGTGGTGGTAACCCCCGCTAAGAGATGAGCTAGGACGGTGAGTCTGACATACATCTACTATGCCAACTTAGGCTCAATCCAAGTGAAGTAAGCTAACTTGTGAGGGAGAGTCACAGCACATACCAAGCAGTATCATTCTGACAGTGACGAATTTATACCCCTACCTCACTTATTCAGCTACATTGTCTGGGGCTGTCCCTAGGCGAGGGCACTGTTTGTCTGACACTTGCACCTGCACTTGATCTGCATGTTTATGTTTCTATGCCTATTTATAAGAAGAACAATATGTTTGTTCTGTTTTAACTTATTATAATTAAACGATTTTATAAGAGTAGATTTAATAGTGGTGTTTTGGATAATTACTACTCTATACAATATTTGTCAGTGGTTCAGATATCATTTATGGCGGGCTTCCTGTCAGGACCCATTAATACTACAAAGTGGCTAGATGATGCTGATGAAGTGTTCTCGGAGAGAACACCAGAGGGCCTAGGGAACACCAAAAATAACCTGAAAAATATCTTTTCAGACTTACTGCTGGCCTATAAGCTGAATTTAAAATCATGGTGGGAGGTGCAGTCCCTTGAACAATATATAAAACAAAAAATTGTACCTAGAGGATTTAGGGTCAACCTAGTCCCGGCAGAACGCTCCAGGACAGAAAGCCTTCTAAAAAAGTGGGAAGAAGAACTGATAAACTCATCCATCAGGTTGATGACCATCCTGGTGGATGAGGAAAAAGTCACCTTGGAAAAAACTTCCAAGGACTTACAAACACTGAGGGAGGAAGCTTTAAAACACCAAGGAGATCCAGATTTCGGCACTAAAGAAATTGCTTTACAAATAGCTGTGGACAAATACCAGCAAAATTTAAAGACTAGAAAGCACAAGCACTTTCTGAGAGATCTGGGGGACTTCTCAGGCAGGAATAACGTATCAGTGCCGACGGGAGGAGCATCCTTTGACCCCTCCTCATCGGATCTTTCTGACTCAGAACCTCAGGGCCAACTCAACAGGAGTAGAAGTAGGGGTAGGAGAAACTTTAGAAATAGAAACAACTGGAGTAGACCAAATTATAGACAGCCGAGACAATGGGATCAGGAACAACAGCAACCCAACTTATCCTTACCTTATGGATCATTGGCACATGGGTCTGGGCAGAGAGCTACATTAAATCCCCCAACTGCCCCTATTCCCTCCTTACCGTTACCATTGACACAATCAGTACCCCTTCCAGCAACATCATCCTCTTTTTTAGGGGCAAGAGACCCATACAATTTACGGAACCATATATCAAGAAATCCCAGGAGAAGATAGTCCCTCAAGATTCGATGGGATATCAGGTAATCAATCTCTCTAGTTATACTCTTACAGATATTGAAAAACGAGTTCTCAGTTATGGCCTATCATTTGTTCCAACAACTAGGTTTGACCCCTTCAACTGGGTGAAGGATGTGGAACTGTTTCTTAGAAAACTGAGATGGAGGAAATTCTTTAAACACAATGATAGGGCGGAATGTGCTAGGCTAGGAATACCAATGGAGATGCTGGATGATGTCAGACTGCTGGCAGATCTATCCAATGACAATGGGAATCATACAGGAAAGGGTCCTTTCACCGATCTAAAAACCAAAAGCACTAGAATGCCCCCGCCTACTGATTGCAGCAGTTTGGACATTTTTTCCAAATTAGTCTCCCAAGATTTATGTGCTATCCAACCAAGAATACGATCCACTCAACCGAATTTAACAATGGAAGAGTGGGGAGCATTAAGGGACTTAGAAAAAAATACGAATCTGACTATCAAACCGTCAGACAAAGGCGGAAATATTGTAGTGATGGATACAACAAACTACCCTATTATGTGCAGAAAGATTCTATCGGACGTTACTACCTACGAAATTTTAACGAAAGATCCCACAGAGGAATATACAGGCCTGCTAAAAGATATTCTTGACAAAGCCTCAGACCTCAAACTTATCTCTGATAAGGAATTTGATTTCCTCCTCCCTAAACACCCAGTAATAGCTACGTTCTACGCCACCCCAAAAATTCATAAGGGCCTATCTCCACTCAAGGGGCGCCCAATTGTGTCTGGGATAGATGCTCTTTGTCAGAACTCTAGTATGTACCTGGACAAAATCCTTCGCCCATTTGTTATCAGTTTACCATCTTATGTCAGAGACACAAACGACTTAATATCTAAACTAGATGGTATCGTTTTGGACTCAGGAACCATCTTAGTTTCAATAGATGTGGAACAGCTGTACAGCAGCATCCCACATGAAAAAGGGCTGGAAGCGGTACGATATTATCTATCAACAAAAGGGAATCAATTTAGTGCACACAACGAGTTCGTGATGGAGATGTTAACATTCGTATTGACACACAACTATTTCCTATTTGGGGGAAAATTTTACCACCAGCTGAGGGGCACGGCAATGGGGAGCCCTTGCGCCCCCACCTATGCCAACATGTTCCTTGGCTGGTGGGAAGACACACGTGTATTTAGGGAAGAAGATACAGTTTTCTGTCCCCACATTCATATGTGGGGTCGCTATATCGACGACATACTCGTCCTATGGACGGGAGGGACCTCTTTGTTCCTCCAGTTCATGGAGAAATTGAATATAAACAATCTGGGGCTGAAATTCACCCATGAAATAGGAGGTGAATCTCTAGCCTTTTTGGATGTCAAAATTTTTAAGAACATGGACGGTACTCTATCCACCTCTATATTTAGGAAACCCACAGCCACCAACAGTCTTCTCAGATGGGAGAGTCATCATCCCACACCCTTGAAGAAAGGCATCCCGAAAGGGCAATTCCTGCGCCTTAGGCGTAATTGCTCATCCCTGAGAGAATTCGAAAGACAGGCGGTTGATATGAAGGGTAGGTTCCATAGTAGGGGTTATCCTGACCCTATTGTGGAACAATCATATCGGCATGCCAAAGTGAGGAATAGGAAAGACCTCCTGGCCTCAAAAAAGAATGAGAATAAGAACGACATCATTAGGCTTATCGCAACTTATGATGATCAGAACATGAGGACAATGGAAATCCTTAAAAGACATTGGCCTATTTTAAAGGCCGACCCAGATATATGCGACTCAATCTCTGTCAATGCCAACGTCACCTATAGGAGGGGGAGATCCATTAGGGACTTTCTCACTCATAGTCATTTTACACCGCCAAAAGGTACAGGGACATGGTTAGAAAGGAAACCCTTAGGAACCTTTAGATGCGGTAGATGCACCTACTGTCCCCACATCAGTCAAAGCAAGACCTTTCATAATCAAAAAACCAAGAGAGCATTCAAAATCAGGGACTTTGGAAACTGTAGAACGGAAGGTGTGGTATACCTGTGCACCTGCTCCTGCTCACGTGGATACGTGGGTAAAACTAAGAGACAGTTACGAATAAGAATTGGGGAACACATAGGTGACATCATACACAAAAGAGATACAGCCATAGCCAGACATGTTAACCTTGTCCATGGTGGAGACCTGAGGAGTATATCCTTTCAGGTCATTGAGGTTATCCCCAAACCCCCACGTAAGGGAGATTGGGACAGAAAAATCCTGCAGCGAGAAGCTAGATGGACTTTTCTGCTGGACACAGTCTCCCCAAACGGCCTCAACGAAATGATCAGCTTTCATAGCTTCATATAGTGATTCTGGCCACAATCGCCTTTAACTGACAGGATAGGATCTGTTTTTACATGCTATACCCCGCGTATGGTCATTGCATACCATATACTAGTAACACTAATGTTAGACTGCAACAACTATGGGACAATTCCCTTATATGACTTTAGAAAGATGTCATCCCGGATCCAGGGAAAGCAAGAGCAACTATCTTTTGTTCATTATTTGTCCATCCAATACCTAATACTCCAATACTTAATGGTCCTGCTTTGCACGATACCTATGTGCCAATCAGGTGCGCCCTGTCTATTAAGTAATATGATGCATATATTCCGTATCTATGGAACTGTATGGAAAGCAATTATGCGCTCCATAATCATGATTCCCGCCCCTATATGACATCACCCCGCCCAGACGTAGAACGTTATGCGTTCCACTGTGGGACCCATAACATCCTCCAGTACCGCCCCTGGCAAGTCACCTGACTTACATAGTATATGACACATAGCGATATATGTATCGCAATACGTACCATATGTACATCATATCATTTTCCCCAGTTAAGCCACTGGCAGGTCACCCAACCCACGAATGTGCATGACATAAGGTGATTTGCTCATGATGCATTCAAACTACACGATCTAGTACGTCCCTCAGCACCGCCCCCGGCAAGTCACCTGACCTGAGATGCATGTGACATACAGGGATACATCACTTCCGGCCGATGGTGCCGTGACACATAGCGATACGTCACTTCCGGCCAACGAGGCACTTCCGGTTTACGGGCGGGACTTTTAATCCCGCCCGTAAAAGGTTTAAATACCTTATCCGGGAGTTTGGAACAGACAGTAACAAGCAGACGTGGTTGGTCTCCCCTGGCATCTTCCCCTGGCATCCTTGGACCGTGGGCTCCCAGCGTACTTAGAGTGGGTTCCACTCGGGACTAACAGTCCTTGCTGGTTGAGCCCATAGGCTGGTAAGTGATCTGCCTGCCTAAAATTTATTTCATGCAAATTTTCAGGTTTTTTGAGTACAGATACGTATCCTGTCCCCAGGTTGGATGGGACAGGACCCTATACAACTGTAACACTACTCCAAACCTGGTTTTCTTATGCCTTCTATGCAAGTTATCCCTTATGCTCCTTGCCTGGCAATGTTTATGGGATTTGTGAAGCAAATACCTCACATTAATACGGGACCTCCGCTGTGTTTACAGTGAATATATATCACAGTCCCTTCATGTGCCTCTTTTGAGCTGCCTCCCCTAAAGAACCTCTCCACATGTATCAGCATATAAGGCCCTCGCACTGTCATTTATGTATGTACTGAGTACCACTACGTGAACTTATCTATATGACAGACATTATATGTACTGGAGTAAGCACCGTGCCCCCTGTATCTGTACCTCTGGAACCTAAGAATACGGTACATGAATACAGGTTATTATTATGATTATTTTTTCTGTTACAGGGAATATATACTCGGGGTCTACAGGCAGCCATCAGTCCCATGATATACCTCCCCTCTTTGCCTCCTTACAGGTAGACCAATTACATGTACCACTGTGTATTTTAATCCATGCATGTATTGAGCAGTATTCAGCGAGCCTAACTGTTTGATGTAATAATTGGTTACAGGAGAAAAGAATAAACCTTACACACGGTCTGAACGCAGGCAACTAGGGACCTCTGCACCCGTTTGTCCACTCCCATATATGAACTGTTCCCTACAGGTAAAATGCCCTGCCATTTTTGGCTTCTCACTGAGATTTGTGGGTGATAATTATGAGGATCTCTAGTAACGTAGCATACCTTTCCTATAGGAAAAAACCAGTGATCAGCCACATCTGGAGGAGCTGTATTCTTTAAACCCTATAGATCATTCTATCTGTCTGGTCGACAAAAGGTACTGGCTACCCAACTCATGTAAAATCTGGTAGATGGGATATGGGCTCAAAAATGCTTTTTATATTTATTCACAGGACCCAATTTTGATCCAGACACTTAGTGATAACCTGAACATCAGGAATGGATCTAACTTCATGGTTACAATAGACAAACCCGTTATACCTGTACCTTCAACCCCGGAGAGTCAAGGTAAAAGATAGATAGCCTCATGCCGACAAGACCCTTTCCAACTCTATCATGAGTATGAGCTAAGATACACTATGCATCACACAATGGATATTCATTGCCTTCTTTGACATACAGGCACTATCCGATGGGAAGTTGAAACTACTATTTGGTTTTGGAGATAGTCTCCCTGGCATCTTTCTAAGAACACAAGTACTTTACCACAGGGATCTACTACCTTGTAAGTTACCCTGAGGGATATGACCTCACAAAGATAGCAGTCTAAAGGATATTCATATTAATACCTATTTACTTATTTTTGCATCATTTATTTGCAGGTGTCATTCTCTCCAAGGAATGATTCCTCTATATATCCCCTGATGATCCCCTATACTGCGTTAGGGGGGTGAAACGCGTCGGGAGAGCTAGGAGATCCACAAGCTAAGTGGCATCCTAGACTCTAATCTAACCATCCAGTATTGTTATATTAGGGAAATCTATGTTACAGTAGAACCCTGGACACCTAACGCTTATTGTCTCTGTTGTCTATGGTTTGTTATATCTGTACTATATGTTAATCACGATTACTTGGTGGTGGTAACCCCCGCTAAGAGATGAGCTAGGACGGTGAGTCTGACATACATCTACTATGCCAACTTAGGCTCAATCCAAGTGAAGTAAGCTAACTTGTGAGGGAGAGTCACAGCACATACCAAGCAGTATCATTCTGACAGTGACGAATTTATACCCCTACCTCACTTATTCAGCTACATTGTCTGGGGCTGTCCCTAGGCGAGGGCACTGTTTGTCTGACACTTGCACCTGCACTTGATCTGCATGTTTATGTTTCTATGCCTATTTATAAGAAGAACAATATGTTTGTTCTGTTTTAACTTATTATAATTAAACGATTTTATAAGAGTAGATTTAATAGTGGTGTTCTGTTGCCCAAGCCACTCAGGGTTCGGGTAGTCGACGGGTCCATACTACTCGATCCTATCACCCAGATCACCATCCCTCTCAGGATGGATGTACCACCGGGACACCATGAGCAGGTGTCCTTCCTGGTGCTTCCAGGGGGGACGGATGAGATCCTACTGGGCCTTCCCTGGTTGAGACAGCATGCTCCTATACTCAACTGGGCAACAGGGGAGATCTCATCCTGGGCAGGATCCTGTAGAGAGAACCTCGTGACTACCGAACCACCCGCTACCATTAGGTCGGTAGGGTCCTCAGGGAATACAGAGGGGCCGGGTTTACCGACACCTTATGAGGCCTACAGGGATGTCTTTTCAAAAAGGGTGGCAGATACTCTTCCTCCCCACGGCCATATGATTGCCGAATAGACCTGAAGCCAGGCTCCGAGCCCCCTAGGGGCAGAGTGTATCCACTCTCTGCGCCAGAGACGGAGGCTATGTCCAAATATATTCAGGACAGCCTGGCGAAGGGGTTCATTCGCAAGTCTATTTCACCGGCTGGTGCAGGGTTCTTTTTTGTGCAGAAGAAGGAAGGGGATCTGCGCCCCTGTATCGATTACAGGGGATTAAATGCAATCACGATCAAGAACAAATACCCTTTGCCCCTCATTACTGAGCTATTTGATCGATTCCGCGGGGCAAAGGTCTTCACAAAGCTGGATCTACGCGGGGCGTATAATCTAGTGCGAGTCCGAAAGGGCGATGAGTGGAAGACCACCTTTAACACCAGGGATGGTCACTACGAGTATCTAGTAATGCCCTTCGGACTCTGCAATGCCCCCGCCGTATTTCAAGACTTTGTGAATGACATTTTCCGGGATTTGTATCTTTCCGTGGTTGCATACCTGGATGACATTCTTATCTTCTCCCCCCGATCTTACCAACCATCGGAGGGATGTCATCCGAGTACTTAAGAAGCTCCGTACCCATTCGCTATATGCTAAGCTGGAAAAGTGCGTTTTTGAACGGGAATCCTTGCCGTTCCTGGGGTACATCGTGTCCAGTCAGGGGTTAGCAATGGATCCGGGGAAGTTGGAGACAGTGATGAACTGGCCTGAGCCCCGCTCGCTGAAGGCGATCCAGCGATTCTTGGGGTTTATCAATTATTATCGCCAGTTCATTCCCAACTTCTCGACGGTGGCAGCACCCATCATTGCCCTTACCCGCAAGGGCGCTAATCCCAAAGCATGGACACGAGAAATGGTAGAGGCATTTCACACTCTCAAAACTCACTTCTCCAGAGCTCCCATCCTTCATCGTCTAGACATCTCCAAACCCTTCCTACTGGAGGTAGACGCCTCTTCGGTCGGTGCAGGTGCAGTCCTGTACCAGAAAAACGAACGAGGAAGGAAGCATCCTTGTTTCTTTTTCTCCAAGACCTTTTCTCCGGCCGAGAGGAATTACTCCATAGGGGATAGGGAGTTACTGGCGATGAAACTAGCATTCCAGGAATGGCGGCATCTCCTGGAGGGTGCGAAGCATCCATTTGAGGTATTTTCTGACCACAAAAACCTCACATACCTCCAGACAGCACAACGCCTGAACCCAAGGCAGGCCCGTTGGTCTTTATTCTTCTCCCGGTTCCGCTTTATTATCCACCACCTGGCCGGTGAGAAGAACGTACGGGCCGATGCCTTGTCACGTTGTATGGTTGTGTTGGAGGAGGACGAGGAGGAGCCTCGTCTTATACTACCCCCGGACAGCTTGAGGATGGTCACTCCCACTTCTTTGGACCAGGTGCCACCTGGCAAGACCCTCGTTCCCCCTGAACTACGGAACGAGGTGCTATCGTGGGCCCATGCCTCCAAGGTTGGGGGTCACTTCGGGGTCAAAAGGACCAGAGACCTGGTGACCAGGCATTATTGGTGGCCGAGACTACCCCAGGACATACAGGAGTATGTGGGAGCCTGTATGTCGTGTGCTCGGAATAAGCCGTCCCGGCAGAGACCGGCAGGTCTTCTTCACCCACTGCCAGTGCCGGATCGTCCCTGGGAAGTGGTAGGGATGGACTTCCTGGGAGATCTGCCCAAGTCAGCAGGGCACAGGGTCGTATGGGTCATCACGGACCACTTCTCTAAAATGGTCCACTTGGTGCCTCTCCCACGACTCCCGACGTCACGTGCTCTCGCCACCTTGTTCATTCGGCATGCATTTAGGTTGCATGGCATGCCTGACAAGGTGGTGAGCGACCGGGGTCCCCAGTTCGCGTCTCGCTTCTGGAGAGAGCTCTGTAAGCTCCTGCAGATAGAGCTGAACATCTCCTCCGCATACCATCCCGAGACCAATGGACTAGTGGAGAGGACTAATCAGACCTTGGTAACTTACCTCCGCCATTTTATCTCCGCGCACCACGACAACTGGGCTAACCTCCTTCCTTGGGCCGAATTTGCCATTAACAATTCGGTCCATGAATCCTCTGGCCAGACTCCGTTCCTACTCAATAACGGACAACATCCCAGAATCCCGGTTCCGATGCCCATTACGTCACCCGATACTATGGAGGATTGGGCGACCAAGGCCCGGGAGATCTGGGATGACACCCAAGAGGCTCTTAAAAGGGCTAAAGACCGGATGGTGACAACGGCTGATGTTCGCCGCCGCCCTGCACCATCCTTCGCCCCTGGTGACCTAGTATGGCTGTCCTCTAAGAATGTTAACCTACGGGTACAGGCAAACAAATTCGCCCCTAGGTATCTGGGTCCGTTTAAAGTACTACAGCAGGTAAACCCAGTGGCATATCGACTCCAGCTCCCTCCACGCTGGGCTATAGCCAACACCTTTCACGTGTCCCTCCTGAAACCCGTACGACTTAATAAATTCTCGGGGTCCCTGCCGGCTCAAACCGACTCCCCGTCCGACGACCCTGAGGTGGCAAAACTTGTGGAGACAAAAGTCATACAGGGCAAGAGGTACTACCTCGTGGAGTGGGCCGGCCGTGGTCCGGAGCATAGATCCTGGGAGTTGGAGGATCATATCCGCGCCCCGGGTTGGATAGCGGCCTTCGAGCACAGACAGGGGGGGGGGCCTAGACGGGGGGGTAATGTTACATCTCGTGGCTCTCCTGAGGCAAGGACTGAGGCAGTCTCCCATTCCTTGCCTGCCACGAGCACTCCTGCTCAGCAGCGCCGAAGGTCTGCCAGACTGCAGGAGATACCTTCTCAGAGAAGCAGCAGAAGGGTGACACCTAGTGGTTCTCCTGTTACAAGGAGTGAAGCGGTCTCCCATTCCTGGCCTGTCGCAGACCCTCCTGCTCAGCGGCCCCGAAGGTCTGCGAGGCTGCGCAATGTGCAGAGGTTTACTGCTCAGGGAAGCAGTGAGATTCCCGTTATCTCTGCACATTGTGAGACCGAGGATCCCGCCTCTATTTCCCAGAGGCAGGAGGGTGAGCATGTGCAATGCGTGGTGGGTCCTGATTCGCTCACTGACGTCACACGGCTTGATGAGAAGGCTGGTGACGTGGTGAATCCTGACTGGCCAGGCTGGGACGTCGTGGACTCTGATTGGTTGGGTCAAGTCCGTCATCTCCGCCTCGCGCCCGCCCTCGGGTGGAGCTGCACCTCCTTAAAAGCTCCCCCTGCCATCATGGCGGCGCGCGACCGTCCTTCTATGTTTGGATGTCTGGCAGCGTGCTGCCACGCCACTGCTCAGGCATTACTGTCTCTTGTGGGCTTGGCCCTTGCTGCTTAGGCAGTACCTCGTTTGCAGGCCGTGTTCCTGCCTTGCTGCTCCGGCAGTATCCCCTTCAACAGGCCGTGTTCCTGTCACAGGTGAGCTCCTCAAGTCTCCACCGGACTCACCTGGTTATTGAAAGCACACGTGCGTGGGCACCTCTGTGCTACCCTCGTGCCATATTCTCGTGACTTCCACTGGCACACGTGCGTGGGCACCTCTGTGCTTCCCCGTGCAACAGGTACACCGAGCCGTGAGATACGTGCCATACAACCCTCACGGGTTAGGGCAGATCGGTGTACATAGATCGTCTGTGACATTCCAGACGATCGCTAGCAGCAACCCGCTCACTCTTCACCCACCATAGCGGCGGTCCCTTACACCGCACAGTGGACCTTGACCGGCGGAAGCTGTCCATTTCCCATCTTGGCACGCTTCCCCGGGTCCCCCTCGTAACATTACGGTCGCGCCAAAGGTCTGGCTATGGCTGAAGAGCAGCAGCAGTTGCTGCGTTATGTGCAGCAGTTGGAGTCACGATTGGCAGCAGTGGAGCAGTCTTCCTCCGATAAGACTACTCTGATGACAGTCGCCACCCAGGCGGCTACCCAGGCTGTGCTATTGGGCGGAAGGTCTCCTCGCCTTGCGCTTCCAGAGCGCTTTAGCGGCAACAGCTCTGAGTGCCGTGGTTTTATAAACCAGGTTACCACCTACTTAGAGCTGTCCGCGACTCTTTACGCTACCGAGAAGGCGAGGGTAGCCTTCGTCCAGTCCCTGCTCACAGGGAGAGCGCTGAAGTGGTCCACGCCGTTGTGGGAGCGCGGAGATTGGGTGGTGAATAACTTAACAGCTTATCTTGGGGCCATGAGAATGGTGTTCCTCGGGCCTCAAGTCACCCACGACTCCGCACTGCGCCTCCTACGACTTCGGCAAGGGTCCGCTTCAGTCGGGGACTTTGCGGTACACTTTAGGACACTTGCCGCAGAGCTAGACTGGCCGGATAAGGTCATTGTCCCTGTGTTTTGGGAGGGCCTGGCAGGGTTTGTCAAAGACGCACTGGCCACGCGTGTGGTGCCTGCCACTTTAGAGTCCTTGATTCAGGTTGCCTCTCGCATAGGCATCCGCCAGGCGGTGCGAAGGCTCGAGGTCTCTTCAGCACCCACGTCTTCTCGGCCTAAAAAGCGTCTGCCCCCCGTCTTCCATCAGACAGGTCTCCCAGCCAGTCCTGTAGGCGACTCCGTGGAGTCAATGGAGGTGTCCAAGGTGGTCTCCTCTGCCCCAGGTTCTCGGTCTTGTGTCATCTGCTTTTCCTGTGGGCAGAGGGGACACATAGCTACCCGATGTCCCAAAACCGTCGGGAAAAGACAGCGTCTAGTTTCTATCAGAGGGGGGACTCTAGACGCTACCTCTCCCTCTAGGTTGACTATCAGCGCCCAGTTGCAGTTCGGCACTACTCTCTTCTCTGCCCTGGCTTGCTTGGACTCAGGCGCTGAAGGCAATTTCATCTCGACCTCCCTGACAACCCGATACTCAGTTCCCCTGGTTCTGTTGCCCAAGCCACTCAGGGTTCGGGTAGTCGACGGGTCCACACTACTCGATCCTATCACCCAGATCACCATCCCTCTCAGGATGGATGTACCACCGGGACACCATGAGCAGGTGTCCTTCCTGGTGCTTCCAGGGGGGACGGATGAGATCCTACTGGGCCTTCCCTGGTTGAGACAGCATGCTCCTATACTCAACTGGGCAACAGGGGAGATCTCATCCTGGGCAGGATCCTGTAGAGAGAACCTCGTGACTACCGAACCACCCGCTACCATTAGGTCGGTAGGGTCCTCAGGGAATACAGAGGGGCCGGGTTTACCGACACCTTATGAGGCCTACAGGGATGTCTTTTCAAAAAGGGTGGCAGATACTCTTCCTCCCCACGGCCATATGATTGCCGAATAGACCTGAAGCCAGGCTCCGAGCCCCCTAGGGGCAGAGTGTATCCACTCTCTGCGCCAGAGATGGAGGCTATGTCCAAATATATTCAGGACAGCCTGGCGAAGGGGTTCATTCGCAAGTCTATTTCACCGGCTGGTGCAGGGTTCTTTTTTGTGCAGAAGAAGGAAGGGGATCTGCGCCCCTGTATCGATTACAGGGGATTAAATGCAATCACGATCAAGAACAAATACCCTTTGCCCCTCATTACTGAGCTATTTGATCGATTCCGCGGGGCAAAGGTCTTCACAAAGCTGGATCTACGCGGGGCGTATAATCTAGTGCGAGTCCGAAAGGGCGATGAGTGGAAGACCACCTTTAACACCAGGGATGGTCACTACGAGTATCTAGTAATGCCCTTCGGACTCTGCAATGCCCCCGCCGTATTTCAAGACTTTGTGAATGACATTTTCCGGGATTTGTATCTTTCCGTGGTTGCATACCTGGATGACATTCTTATCTTCTCCCCCGATCTTACCAACCATCGGAGGGATGTCATCCGAGTACTTAAGAGGCTCCGTACCCATTCGCTATATGCTAAGCTGGAAAAGTGCGTTTTTGAACGGGAATCCTTGCCGTTCCTGGGGTACATCGTGTCCAGTCAGGGGTTAGCAATGGATCCGGGGAAGTTGGAGACAGTGATGAACTGGCCTGAGCCCCGCTCGCTGAAGGCGATCCAGCGATTCTTGGGGTTTATCAATTATTATCGCCAGTTCATTCCCAACTTCTCGACGGTGGCAGCACCCATCATTGCCCTTACCCGCAAGGGCGCTAATCCCAAAGCATGGACACGAGAAATGGTAGAGGCATTTCACACTCTCAAAACTCACTTCTCCAGAGCTCCCATCCTTCATCGTCTAGACATCTCCAAACCCTTCCTACTGGAGGTAGACGCCTCTTCGGTCGGTGCAGGTGCAGTCCTGTACCAGAAAAACGAACGAGGAAGGAAGCATCCTTGTTTCTTTTTCTCCAAGACCTTTTCTCCGGCCGAGAGGAATTACTCCATAGGGGATAGGGAGTTACTGGCGATGAAACTAGCATTCCAGGAATGGCGGCATCTCCTGGAGGGTGCGAAGCATCCATTTGAGGTATTTTCTGACCACAAAAACCTCACATACCTCCAGACAGCACAACGCCTGAACCCAAGGCAGGCCCGTTGGTCTTTATTCTTCTCCCGGTTCCGCTTTATTATCCACCACCTGGCCGGTGAGAAGAATGTACGGGCCGATGCCTTGTCACGTTGTATGGTTGTGTTGGAGGAGGACGAGGAGGAGCCTCGTCTTATACTACCCCCGGACAGCTTGAGGATGGTCACTCCCACTTCTTTGGACCAGGTGCCACCTGGCAAGACCCTCGTTCCCCCTGAACTACGGAACGAGGTGCTATCGTGGGCCCATGCCTCCAAGGTTGGGGGTCACTTCGGGGTCAAAAGGACCAGAGACCTGGTGACCAGGCATTATTGGTGGCCGAGACTACCCCAGGACATACAGGAGTATGTGGGAGCCTGTATGTCGTGTGCTCGGAATAAGCCGTCCCGGCAGAGACCGGCAGGTCTTCTTCACCCACTGCCAGTGCCGGATCGTCCCTGGGAAGTGGTAGGGATGGACTTCCTGGGAGATCTGCCCAAGTCAGCAGGGCACAGGGTCGTATGGGTCATCACGGACCACTTCTCTAAAATGGTCCACTTGGTGCCTCTCCCACGACTCCCGACGTCACGTGCTCTCGCCACCTTGTTCATTCGGCATGCATTTAGGTTGCATGGCATGCCTGACAAGGTGGTGAGCGACCGGGGTCCCCAGTTCGCGTCTCGCTTCTGGAGAGAGCTCTGTAAGCTCCTGCAGATAGAGCTGAACATCTCCTCCGCATACCATCCCGAGACCAATGGACTAGTGGAGAGGACTAATCAGACCTTGGTAACTTACCTCCGCCATTTTATCTCCGCGCACCACGACAACTGGGCTAACCTCCTTCCTTGGGCCGAATTTGCCATTAACAATTCGGTCCATGAATCCTCTGGCCAGACTCTGTTCCTACTCAATAACGGACAACATCCCAGAATCCCGGTTCCGATGCCCATTACGTCACCCGATACTATGGAGGATTGGGCGACCAAGGCCCGGGAGATCTGGGATGACACCCAAGAGGCTCTTAAAAGGGCTAAAGACCGGATGGTGACAACGGCTGATGTTCGCCGCCGCCCTGCACCATCCTTCGCCCCTGGTGACCTAGTATGGCTGTCCTCTAAGAATGTTAACCTACGGGTACAGGCAAACAAATTCGCCCCTAGGTATCTGGGTCCGTTTAAAGTACTACAGCAGGTAAACCCAGTGGCATATCGACTCCAGCTCCCTCCACGCTGGGCTATAGCCAACACCTTTCACGTGTCCCTCCTGAAACCCGTACGACTTAATAAATTCTCGGGGTCCCTGCCGGCTCAAACCGACTCCCCGTCCGACGACCCTGAGGTGGCAAAACTTGTGGAGACAAAAGTCATACAGGGCAAGAGGTACTACCTCGTGGAGTGGGCCGGCCGTGGTCCGGAGCATAGATCCTGGGAGTTGGAGGATCATATCCGCGCCCCGGGTTGGATAGCGGCCTTCGAGCACAGACAGGGGGGGGGCCTAGACGGGGGGGTAATGTTACATCTCGTGGCTCTCCTGAGGCAAGGACTGAGGCAGTCTCCCATTCCTTGCCTGCCACGAGCACTCCTGCTCAGCAGCGCCGAAGGTCTGCCAGACTGCAGGAGATACCTTCTCAGAGAAGCAGCAGAAGGGTGACACCTAGTGGTTCTCCTGTTACAAGGAGTGAAGCGGTCTCCCATTCCTGGCCTGTCGCAGACCCTCCTGCTCAGCGGCCCCGAAGGTCTGCGAGGCTGCGCAATGTGCAGAGGTTTACTGCTCAGGGAAGCAGTGAGATTCCCGTTATCTCTGCACATTGTGAGACCGAGGATCCCGCCTCTATTTCCCAGAGGCAGGAGGGTGAGCATGTGCAATGCGTGGTGGGTCCTGATTCGCTCACTGACGTCACACGGCTTGATGAGAAGGCTGGTGACGTGGTGAATCCTGACTGGCCAGGCTGGGACGTCGTGGACCCTGATTGGTTGGGTCAAGTCCGTCATCTCCGCCTCGCGCCCGCCCTCGGGTGGAGCTGCACCTCCTTAAAAGCTCCCCCTGCCATCATGGCGGCGCGCGACCGTCCTTCTATGTTTGGATGTCTGGCAGCGTGCTGCCACGCCACTGCTCAGGCATTACTGTCTCTTGTGGGCTTGGCCCTTGCTGCTTAGGCAGTACCTCGTTTGCAGGCCGTGTTCCTGCCTTGCTGCTCCGGCAGTATCCCCTTCAACAGGCCGTGTTCCTGTCACAGGTGAGCTCCTCAAGTCTCCACCGGACTCACCTGGTTATTGAAAGCACACGTGCGTGGGCACCTCTGTGCTACCCTCGTGCCATATTCTCGTGACTTCCACTGGCACACGTGCGTGGGCACCTCTGTGCTTCCCCGTGCAACAGGTACACCGAGCCGTGAGATACGTGCCATACAACCCTCACGGGTTAGGGCAGATCGGTGTACATAGATCGTCTGTGACATTAGAGACGATCGCTAGCAGCAACCCGCTCACTATTCACCCACCATAGCGGCGGTCCCTTACACCGCACAGTGGACCTTGACCGGCGGAAGCTGTCCATTTCCCATCTTGGCACGCTTCCCCGGGTCCCCCTCGTAACAATTTACCATACTAGATATTAGTACAAGTAGAAGAGAAAAAGGAGATCAGTTCAGTTCATGGGAAAGTAGGGTGGATGAGTTAACATACCAGATATTAGCACAAGTAGCAGAGAAAAGGGAGATCAGTTCAGTTCATGGGAAAGTAGGGTGAATGATTTAACATACCTGTGGGATGATAGACATGATGATTTTATGATGGCAGAAAAGTGATGATAGATGACAAAGTTCATCATAATGATAATTCTGGCCTAATTCAATGCATCATACTTATATGGTGCATACGTATCTTCGTGCAGACAGAAAGTCTTCTGCAGACTTTTAGTTGTCCCAATATATACATATACAAGTGCAATCAGCTGTGAAGGGGTGGGGTGCAACAAAAATCTCTTGGTCACTTCATCAAAGAAACCAGATGCAGCATCACATAGGAAGAGTAAACAAAGGTCATAAAAGGAAGGTGGGGAACAGGGGGGGTAGAGGTCACAGTGAGATGCTGGAACATGCCAGGGAGATATTGAAGCAAAGAGAGAACAGGTCAGATATATTGGGAAAGTAGGGTGCATGATTTAACATACCAGATATTAGTACAAGTAGCAGAGAAAAAGGAGATCAGTTCAGTTCATGGGAAAGTATGGTGAATGATTTAACATACCTGTGGGATGATAGACATGATGATCAGATGATGGCAGAGAAGTGATGATAGATGACCAAGTGCATCATAATGATAATTCTGGCCTAATTCAATGCATCATACTTATATTGTGCATACTTATCTTGGTGCAGACAGAAAGTCTTCTGCAGACTTTTAGTTATCCCAATATATACATATACAAGTGCAATCAGCTGTGAAGGGGTGGGGTGCAACAAAAATCTCTTGGTCACTTCATCAAAGAAACCAGATGCAGCATCACATAGGAAGAGTAAACAAAGGTCATAAAAGGAAGGTGGGGAACAGGGGGGTAGAGGTCACAGTGAGATGCTGGAGCATGCCAGGGAGATATTAAAGCAAAGAGAGAACAGGTCAGATATATTGGGAAAGTAGGGTGCATGATTTAACATACCAGATATTAGTACAAGTAGCAGAGAAAAAGGAGATCAGTTCAGTTCATGGGAAAGTAGGGTGGATGAGTTAACATACCAGATATTAGCACAAGTAGCAGAGAAAAGGGAGATCAGTTCAGTTCATGGGAAAGTAGGGTGAATGATTTAACATACCTGTGGGATGATAGACATGATGATTAGATGATGGCAGAGAAGTGATGATAGATGACCAAGTGCATCATAATGATAATTCTGGCCTAATTCAATGCATCATACTTATATGGTGCATACTTATCTTGGTGCAGTAATATGACTTAATAAATGCACATATAAACTGGTTGGGTGATGCAAGGTTTAGATATGGGATATGTCTAGCCATTATGGCAGTTTGACAAAGATCCAGATGCATCCTTTTGAATGGTCGCAACGTTGATGTTTTTTCCCAAAACGAACACTGACACAAAAAAAATAAACCGACTAAGAGCAGATCTGGACAGATTTATTTGCTTCTGTATATGTAGATATATTATGTTCTTCATTCCACCATTGTCAGACAATTCTACACTGTGTTAACTCCTGCTCGACCATCATGTAAGGACGTTTCTGATTCTGTGTATTGCTACTTGGTTTTGACCCGTTTTCTTACCAAACCCTGCTTTTCTTTCTCGCCCTATCTGCCTACATACTTGTAGCAAAGCTTGGGACTATTTGACTTCCCTTTTGCCTGGTGTTTTGAAACTTATTCTACCACTGATGGATATTGACCTGAAACTTATTCCAGTGCTTATGGTTATTGACCTTGGCTTGTTCCGAATCTGCTTACTGCCTCGATCCATTTCACTGTTCACCAGCCTGAATTCTGTGTATGACCTAACATCATCTTTGCCAGTTTAGTGGAGGAGCAAGATACTGTCAGTCAGCTTCTACTCCAGTACTTATGACCAGGGTACTCTTTGCAGCAAAATCTAGATGCCTGTATTCTGGATAAAGGTAGCCCCTGTCTTCCTGGTTGCCGATGGTGGTGTGCTCCTAAAGATTGACAGTTTGCTCAACAGCATGGTTATACCATAAAGAAAATCTGTGAACACAATTTTGGAATGTAAAAACATGGTGGTAATGGTGCTGTAATACAGATTAAATTAATATCTTGGATGAAAAATTAGCTTTTTTGTTCTTCTTTAATCAGCATTTGAAGTTTTCTGCTGATTAGATTTTGGTACACAGTAACCTGACTGTACACTGAGTCTTCTCCCAAACTGTGATTACTCTTCGCCTGTCTCTGGTCATTGCATTACCTGCTGTCATGACTCGACTCAGGGGCTCAACCTCTGGTTCTGTGATCAGTTTCACTTTCTGTTTGAACACAGCCTGTTTTGTCTCTGTCCTATTACTAATAATAAGGAATAACGTTTGGAACACCATTCTAAGTCTGAACTGGGTGCAAAAACCTAAAAAACATCACTATGGGGAGATAAGGTATGCACACCAGTGACTATGTAAGGGGAATACATGAAATAGCAGAAACTGCTGTGTGAATACTTACTTGAAAAATCCAATAGCTATATGTAAGAATGAAAATATGAAAAATGGAATCTGCATTACTGCCATGAACATATGAATCAAGAGAAATTTAGCTACTGAATTGATCAATGCAATAGAGCCCCAACACTACGCCAAAGTATTTCTCTACGTTGGGGTCCCTAGCTTGTGTGTGTCCTCTCATGCAGTTAAAAAACTTACCGTGTATGGGAAGCTGAGACCCAGGCTATTTATGCGTATGATATGGATTGGCAATAGGTGTGGTTGGGGAGGGTTCACAAACGAAAAACTACTAACAATAAGGAATAACGTTTGGAACACCATTCTAAGTCTGAACTGGGTGCAAAAACCTAAAAAAACATCACTATGGGGAGATAAGGTATGCACACCAGTGACTATGTAAGGGGAATACATGAAATAGCAGAAACTGCTGTGTGAATACTGACTTGAAAAATCTAATAGCTATATGTAAGAGTGAAAATGTGAAAAATGGAATCTGCATTACTGCCATGAACATATGAATCAAGAGAAATGTAGCTACTGAATTGATCAATGCAATAGAGCCCCAACACTACGCCAAAGTATTTCTCTATGTTGGGGTCCCTAGCTTGTGTGTGTCCTCTCATGCAGTTAAAAAACTTACCGTGTATGGGAAGCTGAGACCCAGGCTATTTATGCGTATGATATGGATTGGCAATAGGTGTGGTTGGGGAGGGTTCACAAACGAAAAACTACTAACAATAAGGAATAACGTTTGGAACACCATTCTAAGTCTGAACTGGGTGCAAAAACCTAAAAAAACATCACTATGGGGAGATAAGGTATGCACACCAGTGACTATGTAAGGGGAATACATGAAATAGCAGAAACTGCTGTGTGAATACTTACTTGAAAAATCCAATAGCTATATGTAAGAGTGAAAATATGAAAAATGGAATCTGCATTACTGCCATGAACATATGAATCAAGAGAAATTTAGCTACTGAATTGATCAATGCAATAGAGCCCCAACACTACGCCAAAGTATTTCTCTACGTTGGGGTCCCTAGCTTGTGTGTGTCCTCTCATGCAGTTAAAAAACTTACCGTGTATGGGAAGCTGAGACCCAGGCTATTTATGCGTATGATATGGATTGGCAATAGGTGTGGTTGGGGAGGGTTCACAAACGAAAAACTACTAACAATAAGGAATAACGTTTGGAACACCATTCTAAGTCTGAACTGGGTGCAAAAACCTAAAAAAACATCACTATGGGGAGATAAGGTATGCACACCAGTGACTATGTAAGGGGAATACATGAAATAGCAGAAACTGCTGTGTGAATACTGACTTGAAAAATCTAATAGCTATATGTAAGAGTGAAAATGTGAAAAATGGAATCTGCATTACTGCCATGAACATATGAATCAAGAGAAATGTAGCTACTGAATTGATCAATGCAATAGAGCCCCAACACTACGCCAAAGTATTTCTCTACGTTGGGGTCCCTAGCTTGTGTGTGTCCTCTCATGCAGTTAAAAAACTTACCGTGTATGGGAAGCTGAGACCCAGGCTATTTATGCGTATGATATGGATTGTCAATAGGTGTGGTTGGGGAGGGTTCACAAACGAAAAACTACTAACAATAAGGAATAACGTTTGGAACACCATTCTAAGTCTGAACTGGGTGCAAAAACCTAAAAAAAATCACTATGGGGAGATAAGGTATGCACACCAGTGACTATGTAAGGGGAATACATGAAATAGCAGAAACTGCTGTGTGAATACTTACTTGAAAAATCCAATAGCTATATGTAAGAGTGAAAATATGAAAAATGGAATCTGCATTACTGCCATGAACATATGAATCAAGAGAAATTTAGCTACTGAATTGATCAATGCAATAGAGCCCCAACACTACGCCAAAGTATTTCTCTACGTTGGGGTCCCTAGCTTGTGTGTGTCCTTTCATGCAGTTAAAAAACTTACCGTGTATGGGAAGCTGAGACCCAGGCTATTTATCCGTATGATATGGATTGGCAATAGGTGTGGTTGGGGAGGGTTCACAAACGAAAAACTACTAACAATAAGGAATAACGTTTGGAACACCATTCTAAGTCTGAACTGGGTGCAAAAACCTAAAAAAAATCACTATGGGGAGATAAGGTATGCACACCAGTGACTATGTAAGGGGAATACATGAAATAGCAGAAACTGCTGTGTGAATACTGACTTGAAAAATCCTATGACCTAACATCATATTTGTCAGTTTAGTGGAGGAGCAAGATACTGTCAGTCAGCTTCTACTCCAGTACTTATGACCAGGGTACTACTTGCAGCAAAATCTAGATGCCTGTATTCTGGATAAAGGTAGCCCCTGTCTTCCTGGTTGCCGATGGTGGTGTGCTCCTAAAGATTGACAGTTTGTTCAACAGCATGGTTATACCATAAAGAAAATCTGTGAACACAATTTTGGAATGTAAAAACATGGTGGTAATGGTGCTGTAATACAGATTAAATTAATATCTTGGATGAAAAATTAGCTTTTTTGTTCTTCTTTAATCAGCATTTGAAGTTTTCTGCTGATTAGATTTTGGTACACAGTAACCTGACTGTACACTGAGTCTTCTCCCAAACTGTGATTACTCTTCGCCTGTCTCTGGTCATTGCATTACCTGCTGTCATGACTCGACTCAGGGGCTCAACCTCTGGTTCTGTGATCAGTTTCACTTTCTGTTTGAACACAGCCTGTTTTGTCTCTGTCCTATTACTGATAGTTCTCTAGTCTTTCCTTTTGCTTTCCTTTTAATTTCTATTATGGTGTTTTCACTTCCTTTTTTGTTTATCCTATCATTTCTTGGGAGGAGCTTTTTATACTCTCCATACATATGGCTCCATTGCTGGCTAACCTGTATTCCAAGATAGTTGGATATTTGGTGTCCCAGCTCCTCAGTTAAGGATTATCTTGCTGATTTATGTTTATTACTTTTCCCTGCGATTTGTTTGTGAGTTTTCCTTCCCAACATTCTTCCTATACTGTTATGTTTAGTAGAGATGAGCGAGCCTCTAGAGGCTCAAGTTCGGTTCGGTTCATCAAACGGACGCCACGTTTGAGTTCGGTTCGGCGAGCCGTTCGACGAACCTCTCGAACGCCATTGAAAACAATGGGAGGCAATCACAAACACTTAAAAACACATTATAAATGTACACATACAGTTAATAAACATTGCCATAAGACTTACTGGTCCCCGTGATGCGTCCTACACTCTGTCTCCTGCCGCTATTCCTTCCGATGATCGCTGTGTCCTCCCGGTAACCAGCACTGATGATAGAACCTATCGTGACATCAAAATAGCATGTAACCAGTCACGTGTCTGTTATCTCATTTGCTACAGACTGGTCACATGGCTTTGACATCATGCTAGGACCTGTCAGTGCATCTCTCGATCGTTTGTGTATCTCTGTGTACCAGCGACATGCTCTGGCACACGGTCGGGTTCCCGGTCTGCTTCCCCATTCCGTTATTCACCGGCTGCCACAGCTGGTCAATAAGGGAGATCACCGTTGCTATAGCAACGCACCTGTCAGTGGTGACGTCACCGCTAACAGCACGCAGCCTCGGTTCCCTCACGAAGTGAAAAGACTGCACGGGAAGCAGCACCGTCTTCTTCCAATGCAGCGCTGCTGATGTAGCAGAGCTGCATGTGTTGAAGGAGAAAGAAGACAGAAGAGCAGGATAGTGGAGGGATAAGAGGGAGTAATAAACATGGAGTCTCTAATGTGTCTGTGTATTTATTTCTATTAAAGTATTTTTTCTCTGTGTGGTGTCTTTTTTAACCCTTTATTGGAGAGTCTTAATGGCCAGGTCAAACTTGCCTGACATTAAGAATCTATGGCTTAATACTAGCTAGTAAAACAAAGCTAGTATTAACTCATGATTACCCAGCAAGCCATCCGGCTCCAGGGCTGTTGGAAGAGTTGGATACAGCGCCAGATGATGGCGCTTCTATGAAAGCACCATTTTCTGGGGCGGCTGCGGATTGTAATTCGCAGCAGAGGCGCCCAGAAAGCTCAGGCTAACCTGTGCTGCGGATTCCAATCCCCAGCTGCCTAGTTGTACCTGGCTGGACACAAAAATATGGCGAAGCCCACGTCATTTGGTTTTTAATTATTTCATGATATAAGTGAAATAATTAAAAAAAACGGGCTTCCCTATATTTTTGGTTCCCAGCTGGGTACAAATAGGCAGCTGGGGGGTGGGAGCAGCCCGTAGGTGCCTGCTGTACCTGGCTAGCATACAAAAATATGGCGAAGCCCACGTCATTTTTTTGGTGGGCAAAAAACTCCTGTATACAGTCCTGGATGGAGTATGCTGAGCCTTGCTGCTGTCTGCTCTCCTGCATACACTAGCCTTGTCGTTCTGCAGCTGCTGCTGTCTGCTCTCCTCCATACAGACAAACAGCAGCTGCATAACTGCAAGGCTCAGCATACTCCATCCAGGACTGTATGCAGGAGATTGTTGACCCCCCAAAAAAATTATGTGGGCTTCGCCATATTTTTGTATGCTAGCCAGGTACAGCAGGCAGCTACGGGCTGCCCCCAACCCCAAGCTGCCTATTTGTACCTGGCTGGGAACCAAAAATATAGGGAAGCCCTTTTTTTTGTTAATTATTTCATAAATTTCATGAAATAATTCAAAAACAAATCACGTGGGCGTTGCCATATTTTTATATGCTAGCCAGGTACAGCAGGCACCTACGAGCTGCCCCCAACCCCCAGCTGTCTATTTGTACCCGGCTGGAAACCAAAAATATAGGGAAGCTTTTTGTTTATTATTTCATGAATTTCAAATGATGTGGGCTTCGCCATATTTTTATGTCCTGCCAGGTACAACTAGGCAGCTGGGAATTGGAATCCATAGCACAGGTTGGCCTGAGCTTTCTGGGCCCCTCTGCTGCGAATTGCAGTCCACAGCTATCCCAGAAAATGGTGCTTTCATAGAAGCGCCATCTTCTGGCGCTGTATCCAACTTTTCCAGCTGCCCTGGTGACGGGTGGCTTGCTGGGTAATAATGGGGTTAGGGCTAGCTGTATATTATCAACTGGCCCTAAGCCCGAAATTCATGGTGTCACGCCAATATTAGACATGGCCACCATGAATTTCTAGTACCGATAAAAAGAACCACAAGACACAGAAAAATATTTTTATTATAAATAAAACACAACACAATTAGTGACTCCATCTTTATTGAAATAAAGAACCCCCCTCCACAGTAATCCTGGGTCAAGTGTCCCACGCCGTCCAATCCGGATCCAATATCATCTGATCGGTTTGCTGGAAGGCAAAGCGATCAAATAATATGTCAGGTTCAAGGGTCTGAATCACATGACACAGCAGCTGATTGTATAAACGACTTTTATACAATCAGCTGATGCATCAGTGCAAAAAAAAAAACAAAAACAAATTACACACTTCAGTGCAGACTCCTGTCTGACAGCATCAGCTAATAGTTTAGCCAGCTGGGCAGTAAAAAGCCGGCCTCACCGCTCGGCTTATAGTGTCAGCTGATTCCGTCAGGTGACTGCATCAGCTGATCATCGCCAGGTCTGAGAAAGAGAGAGAAAGAGGAGAGAGAGAAAGAAGAGAGAGAGAAAGAGAAAGAAGAGAGAGAGAAAGAAGAGAGAGAGAAAGAGAGAAATAAGAGAGAGAGAGTGAGAGAGAAAGAAGAGAGAGAGAAAAAGAGGAGACAGAGAGAAAGAAAAAGAAGAGAGAGAAAGACGTAAAAGAGGAGAAAGAAGAGAAAGAGAGAAGGAAGAGAGAGAAAGAAAGAGAGAAAGAAGAGAGAAAGAAGAGAAGAGAGAGAGAAAGAGAGAAAGAAGAGAGAGAAGAGAAAGAGGAGATAGAAGAGAAAGAAGAGAAATAAGAGAAAGAGAGAAGGAAGAGAGAGAAAGAAAGAGAGAAAGAAGAGAGAAAGAAGAGAAGAGAGAGAAAGAGAGAAAGAAGAGAGAGAAGAGAAAGAGGAGATAGAAGAGAAAGAAGAGAAAGAAAGGAGAGAGAAAGGAGAGAAAGAAAGGAGAGAGAGAAAGGAGAGAGAGAAAGGAGAGAGAAAAAGGAGAGAAAGAAAGGAGAGAGAGAGAAAGGAGAGAGAGAGAAAGGAGAGAGAGAAAAGAGAGAGAGAAAGAGAGAAAGGAGCGAGAAAGTAGAGAGAGAGAAAGACGAGAGAGAAAGGAGAGAGAGAAAGGAGAGAGAGAGAGAAAGGAGAGAAAGAAAGGAGAGAGAAAGGAGAGAGAGAGAAAGGAGAGAAAGAAAGGAGAGAGAGAAAGGAGAGAAAGAAAGGAGAGAAAAAAAGGAGAGAAAGAAAGGAGAGAAAGAAAGGAGAGAGAGAAAGGAGAGAGAGAGAAAGGAGAGAAAGGGAGAGAGAGAAAGAGAGAGAGAGAGATTTGGTAATCTTGAAGTCTTGATTGCTGAAGTCTCAGCTGACCACGTGATTCACTTGATTGCTACATGGAGCTCATACAGAGCACTCATGTTCTGTAGCAGAGAAGACAGTGTCGTGTGGATTACGTCGGACCTGGAGGGGTATTGGAGGATTTTAATAAAATGGTGAAACTGTGTTTTTTTTGTCTTTTATTCCAAATAAAGGATTTTTCGCGGTGTGTCTTTATTTACTTTCACGTAATAAATAGATAATAATTATAATTTAAAAAAAAAATTAATTCTTTACCAGGATCAGGACCAGAACTCCCGACGTTATGCTTCTTAGGCAGGCGCTTTATCCACTAGTCTAGTGCCTCTAATGACATAGATAGGCAGATTGGATAATCTTGAAGTCTGCAGTGCTGACTGAAGTCTCTGCTAACCGCGTGAGTCACTTCATTGCTACGGTGCCACTACATCTTCAGGGAGCAGAGCTGACAGTGTCGTGTGGATTACTTCAGACCTGGAGGGGTATTTTTGGGATTAATAAAGGGGTGAACCAGGGTGTTTTTTGTCTTTTATTACAAATAAAGGATTTTTCGCGGTGTGTGTTTCTTTACTTTAACTTTCAGTTTAATCATGAAAGGTATCTCGGGGAGACGCCTGGCATGATTAAACTCCTTATTATCTCGATTGCCACCGCACCAGGGCAATTTGGGATGAGCTGGGTGGAGTCCCTCGAGACTGTTGCACTTAAAGGATGTGGCTATTCCGGCCGGCTGCCGGGTGATATTGTTAGGGTAGTGGGCTCCCGATAATGTAGAGCTCTCCATCCTGCCGTGTGGCTTTATCCTAGCTGGTATCAAATATAGGGGAAACCGCATTTTTTTTATTAATTTATTTATTTATTTTACTGCACGATATAGACCCGCCCACCGGCAGCTGTGATTGGTTGCAATGAGACAGCTGTCACTCAGCTTGGGGACGTGTCTGACTGCAACAAATCATAAGCTCCGGTGGGCGGGGAAAGCAAGGAATAACTAATTGACAAATGAGGCGGCAGCCATTTTCTAAAGAGGAAAAGACGCCGCAGATTTGTGACAGACGTGGAGCAAGACGCACTAGATCGGTGAGTAGGAAAGGGAGAGGGATTGTGCTGGGGATGCAGGACGCATGCAGATAGCAACATGTGCACATAGCCTTACTGTGAAAAGCCACGTTTTTCGTGATCGAACCATTCTCGAACGTAACTCAAGCTGTCGAGCATTTAGCAAAAAGCTTGAGTTCGAGTTCGATCTCGAGCACCCCCCAAAATCACTCGAACATGAAATTGGCGAACCTCGAACATCGCTCATCTCTAATGTTTAGGGTTTGGGGAGTTCTTACATACTTTATTGATCTTTTGAGTTTCTTTCCTTTTGCTCTGTCTTTCTAGTATGACTGTGGACATGTACTTAGCTCTGTGTCTCTCCCTCTGTCTGTGTGCACATCATTTTTTTTTTAAAACAATATTTATTATATTTTCTTGCTTAAATTAAATTGGGTTACAGAAAGAAGAAAAAAAGAAAAGGGGGACAATCGGGAAATCAGGCAAGCAGAAATTAAAACAGTGGTGTTATGCAACAATAGTTATTACTACCTTAAGATTTACTTCTTCCTCCTCAATTATCATATTCTTCAATATTAACAACTCTCACCGACTTCCCCATTACCCCATCTTCTCCTCAGTACGTCACAACCCAGATCAACCTAAACTCTTGAACAGACCCATCCCCCTCCATCCTCCCTTCCGTGCAACACGGCCTTATACTTGTCTAAGGATCCTAACAAATCCTCCTATAAGATCCACTCTGTGAACACAAATGGGGATACTATTTGTTTTATCTCTTCTTCTGAACACATTGTTGTTATAAACGCTCTCTATTTTCAAAAAAACGTTTTTCGTCATCTTGTCTTTACACCTCTCTACCTGTTACATCTCGTGGCTCTCCTGAGGCAAGGACTGAGGCAGTCTCCCATTCCTTGCCTGCCACGAGCACTCCTGCTCAGCAGCGCCGAAGGTCTGCCAGACTGCGCAGTGTGCAGGAGATACCTTCTCAGAGAGGAAGCAGAAGGGTGACACCTAGTGGTTCTCCTGTTACAAGGAGTGAAGCGGTCTCCCATTCCTGGCCTGCCGCAGACTCTCCTGCTCAGCGGCCCCGAAGGTCTGCGAGGCTGCGCAATGTGCAGAGGTTTACTGCTCAGGGAAGCAGTGAGATTCCCGTTATCTCTGCACATTGTGAGACCGAGGATCCCGCCTCTATTTCCCAGAGACAGGAGGGTGAGCATGTGCAATGCGTGGTGGGTCCTGATTCGCTCACTGACGTCACAGGGCTTGATGACAAGGCTGGTGACGTGGTGAATCCTGACTGGCCAGGCTGGGACGTCGTGGACCCTGATTGGGTCAAGTCCGTCATCTCCGCCTCGCGCCCGCCCTCGGGTGGAGCTGCACCTCCTTAAAAGCTCCCCCTGCCATCATGGCGGCGCGCGACCGTCCTTCTATGTTTGGATGTCTGGCAGTGTGCTGCCACGCCACTGCTCAGGCATTACTGTCTCTTGTGGGCTTGGCCCTTGCTGCTCCGGCAGTACCTCGTTTGCAGGCCGTGTTCCTGCCTTGCTGCTCCGGCAGTACCCCCGTCAACAGGCCGTGTTCCTGTCCCAGGTGAGCTCCTCAAGTCTCCATTGGACTCACCTGGTTATTGAAAGCACACGTGCGTGGGCACCTCTGTGCTACCCTCGTGCCATATTCTCGTGACTTCCACTGGCACACGTGCGTGGGCACCTCTGTGCTTCCCCGTGCAACAGGTACACCGAGCCGTGAGATCTGTGCCATACAACCCTCACGGGTTAGGGCAGATCGGTGTACATAGATCGTCTGTGACATTCCAGACGATCGCTAGCAGCAACCCGCTCACTCTTCACCCACCATAGCGGCGGTCCCTTACACCGCACAGTGGACCTTGACCGGCGGAAGCAGTCCATTTCCCATCTTGGCACGCTTCCCCGGGTCCCCCTCGTAACATCTACCACCACCTTCTCCAGTTGGAGCATCTTCTTCATTTGACTTATTACTTATTAGTCCTTCTTTCGAAGGTATTTCTCTTACCAACTACATCTGAAGTATTGCCCTGTTGCTCAGCATTGCTATGTAGTGAAACAGAGACAGCAACTTATTCCCCTCTTCATCTTCCTCTTCCTGATACTGATAATGAAATAGTAAATTACCGACCAAAGCCCCTATTTTATAAAAATAATTTTATTCAAAATACCACAATAAGGAATAAGTGCAAAATTTAAAAATTATTAATGCAAGTGTTGGTATGGTGAGAGTACTGTGGGCAAATTCCCTACAACTCTCCCTACCTACCCGTGGGGGTCGGCACCCTGTGACGTCACGTTTGTGGTGCCCCCACTCTCCGTCGACTGGTCCTAATAGCACCCTGTGCTCGACACTAATAGGTGCTGCTATTCTGTGGGGTTATTATTCATGTACGGTGAGTCCCATTCATACTACCATCATATGTCACTGTTGATCCAATATGGGTCAGTTATTGTTTATAATGTATGATTTCAACTAATCACAGTGAATCCAGCAACCAACAAGGATTCATTAAGAGCCAGGGTTTGGGCTCCAGTCCCGGGTTCCTGCATTAATCCCAGGATAACATTATGTTCAATAGTTCAACAAATTAGCCCGTCCTAAAAATGCCCGACGCGTTTCACCTCCAGGACTTAAATATTAGAGGAGGTTCTTCAGGGGCTTTTCCAAATCGAGTTCACATGGATGGTACACTGTAACAACAATATACCTTAAATTAAAAACAACCCTTTACTGGTTACCATCAATCCTATACCAATTATTCACTCCCTAGTAATTCTCTACTTACTAAATATCCAATTTGTCCAGAATTAAATGGATCCTTCAATGAGGAATTCTGTTATTACTGAGAAGACAAAATATATCCATGTATATAATCACTTTTATTCCAGGATCACATCACAGTGTCCACATCCAATTAGCCATACAGTACTCACTTGCAGACATGACTGCACAAATAGAGCATAGTATCTGTCCTGTGCCACTATTAGATCTGCGATGGTTCACATCCGTCACCCATTGGGTCCAGTTCCCCTCCAATATGGAAACAAATTTAACTACAACAAACATGCAAAGGAGATCATAAATTCCTCCAAAAAGCAACATTATTTCCCAAAGCATTGTAGTACTTACTATTAGGTGAAAAACGGCAGACAGGTGTCTAGATATATACCGGACAGTCAGCTGGGAGTGCAGGTAATACACGCCTGCTGAATGTAACCTCCCTTCAGGTTTAAATACCCCTCCATAAAGTCTCTGTTTCCGGTTACCAATCACGGTGAGATGATTGTCATCTCTATCAGCCTATCAGGCTAAACATTGCCCGTGAGGTCACTTCCTATGACTACATCCGGTTACTCGGGCAGAAGTGCGATACGTCACTTCCGTTTTAAGATTTTACCTTATCCTCCTTCCAACGGATCATAACCTATATCTAAATCCGGTTTGGGCATAGTATCCCTTGGTCCGTTACTCGGGTACCTCTGTATTCCATCTATACGGATCAATCTATTCCCCCATATTTATATATACTATCGGGTGGCGATTCGTCACTTCCGGTTTGTTCATTACTAATAAAGTTTTGTTTAATATGTCTTTTTATAAACGGACCATAATCTAAACGGATCTTGATGTATCCATAAGGTTTATTATATCCTATGTACTAAATAAATATTAATTATAGCCAATGAGTTAGTGAGTGAATGGCTGTCATGGGGGTGATGTTGGATCCCTGTCCTTTAGGATCATAGAAACAGTGCCCAAATCCATCAGAAGGGGGGATTGGGACAAGATAATTTTACAGAGGGAGACAAGGTGGATGTTTTGGTTGCAATCTATTCATCCTAAGGGATTAAATGAGCAACTCAGTTTTGTAAGCTTTATATAGGTGAAGATTTAACATTAATCCAGCAAGACATGTAAGTTGCCTTCCAAGTGAAGGACAGTGTCTTGGGAAAATAAAAGGACTGCTAAAAAAACTTATAGTAGCTGATATCCACAGAAAGTAAACAATAAATAGGGTAGGAGTAAAATTTGGAAATCATATATACAACCTTGCTTGATACCAAAAATCCTTTGCATCAACATACGCTCCTGTTCTCTGAGTTTAAATCACTAAGATAAACAATTCGTCTATATATACTTTTGCTGACATTTTTTCTAAAAATTCTATTTCATATACAATCTGGGGTCCGTAAAGTTATATATTGTCCCACATCCAATTTATCGTAGATGGATGATAATACCCCCTGAAAAGTGACAGATGGGACATATAATGTACCTGTGTGAATTAATCGTCCTTGCGTTACATGGTGTCTGTATAAATAAGCATAGTACGAATCCTATTAAAGCCTTACATGAACTATCCTCATGGTGTTACAAACCCTAGAGACAAATGGATTACATATTTGACTACTATATGTATTTCCCATAAATCCGTGGTGGAATATATATGATTCGGTTGGCCCATATCTTTTGGAGCTTTCCGAATATTACATCTATGCAAACAGGAACGGTTACCATAGAAACGAACAGCGACACGGTGGAATGAATAACTTTATTAGCAATGACCTATCGGAAGTGACATATCGCCCCCTGTTATCACTCACTAACTCATTGGCTATAATTAATATTTATTTAGTACATAGGATATAATAAACCTTATGGATACATCAAGATCCGTTTAGATTATGGTCCGTTTATAAAAAGACATATTAAACAAAACTTTATTAGTAATGAACAAACCGGAAGTGACGAATCGCCACCCGATAGTATATATAAATATGGGGGAATAGATTGATCCGTATAGATGGAATACAGAGGTACCCGAGTAACGGACCAAGGGATACTATGCCCAAACCGGATTTAGATATAGGTTATGATCCGTTGGAAGGAGGATAAGGTAAAATCTTAAAACGGAAGTGACGTATCGCACTTCTGCCCGAGTAACCGGATGTAGTCATAGGAAGTGACCTCACGGGCAATGTTTAGCCTGATAGGCTGATAGAGATGACAATCATCTCACCGTGATTGGTAACCGGAAACAGAGACTTTATGGAGGGGTATTTAAACCTGAAGGGAGGTTACATTCAGCAGGCGTGTATTACCTGCACTCCCAGCTGACTGTCCGGTATATATCTAGACACCTGTCTGCCGTTTTTCACCTAATAGTAAGTACTACAATGCTTTGGGAAATAATGTTGCTTTTTGGAGGAATTTATGATCTCCTTTGCATGTTTGTTGTAGTTAAATTTGTTTCCATATTGGAGGGGAACTGGACCCAATGGGTGACGGATGTGAACCATCGCAGATCTAATAGTGGCACAGGACAGATACTATGCTCTATTTGTGCAGTCATGTCTGCAAGTGAGTACTGTATGGCTAATTGGATGTGGACACTGTGATGTGATCCTGGAATAAAAGTGATTATATACATGGATATATTTTGTCTTCTCAGTAATAACAGAATTCCTCATTGAAGGATCCATTTAATTCTGGACAAATTGGATATTTAGTAAGTAGAGAATTACTAGGGAGTGAATAATTGGTATAGGATTGATGGTAACCAGTAAAGGGTTGTTTTTAATTTAAGGTATATTGTTGTTACAGTGTACCATCCATGTGAACTCGATTTGGAAAAGCCCCTGAAGAACCTCCTCTAATATTTAAGTCCTGGAGGTGAAACGCGTCGGGCATTTTTAGGACGGGCTAATTTGTTGAACTATTGAACATAATGTTATCCTGGGATTAATGCAGGAACCCGGGACTGGAGCCCAAACCCTGGCTCTTAATGAATCCTTGTTGGTTGCTGGATTCACTGTGATTAGTTGAAATCATACATTATAAACAATAACTGACCCATATTGGATCAACAGTGACATATGATGGTAGTATGAATGGGACTCACCGTACATGAATAATAACCCCACAGAATAGCAGCACCTATTAGTGTCGAGCACAGGGTGCTATTAGGACCAGTCGACGGAGAGTGGGGGCACCACAAACGTGACGTCACAGGGTGCCGACCCCCACGGGTAGGTAGGGAGAGTTGTAGGGAATTTGCCCACAGTACTCTCACCATACCAACACTTGCATTAATAATTTTTAAATTTTGCACTTATTCCTTATTGTGGTATTTTGAATAAAATTATTTTTATAAAATAGGGGCTTTGGTCGGTAATTTAGTGGTTATACCCCTACTGAAAGAGCACATAACTCTTTCTTTGGTTATAGAGTGATAATGAAATAGCCATGTTAATGGTTCCAACTCCACTGTCTTCTTCCAAATTGCCATCACCACCCCCTGGACTTGCTTCTAAAATCTCTGGATCCCCCTGCATTGCCAAAGCCCATGAAAAAGATCTGATTTTTCTGTGTTGCATTTCAGGCACTTCAATAATTTATCAGGTTGCTTAGCATTCGGGACATTAAAACCGTAGCTTGCTCTGTGTATGAGCCTAGACTGGGTATTACTCCAGCTCTCATTTACTATATTTATTCTCATTATCATCCATCCCTTCAAAATTTTCTCTTCCCCTTCGTTCTCTCCTAGTTGTCTAGCCCATCCTTCAAATACTGCACCTGGCAGGGCCGGCGCCTGCACCCGGCAAACCCGGTCAAATGCCGGGGCCCTGAGCTGCCGGGGGGGCCCACTCGCGGTGGCAGGAGTGGCGCACCGCTACTCAGGGGGGCCCGGTGGCCGTGCTGTCACCGCCCCCCGCCGAGGATCGAGCTTTCAATTGCATCGGCATCGCAGGTGCCGATACAATTGAGAGCAATGATGAGAGAGTGAGCGGCGCGCTCTCTCTCTTATCATTCTCCCCGCTGTGACTGTCGGCATTCTTCTGACAGCTCTGCAGAGGACCGCGGTGACGTCATCACTGCGCGCCTGCTGAGAGGTCAGAGTGAGCGACAGCAATGGACGACGCGCCGAGGAGACCGGATCAGCGGGGGAACGAGAAGTGAGCCGCCCCTCTACTGACACTGGGCTCCCCTGACTCACAGGCCGGCCACTACACAGCGGCACTAGTACACATAGGGGCCCGGCAGCCGCTCTGCAGAGCCGGCTGCCGGGCCCCTATGTGTACTAGTGCCGCTGTGTAGTGGCCGGCCTGTGAGTCAGGGGAGCCCAGTGTCAGTAGAGGGGCCCCTGACCTGGAGAGGCCACCAGCCATGTCTGAGCTGCAGGAGTGCTCCTGACCTGCACAGCAGACGGAATCTCCATCCTGCAGGACCTGCGATGATGTCACGCCCATGTGACTGTGTGGGAGGAGACACAGGAGGCCGGCAGAAAGCAAGATACTGAAGGTGATTTGGACACATGATGACTGGTAATAAGAAAAGAGGGGACATGAGGGTGGGGGGGGCTGCAGGGTGAGTGGCATATGAGGGCTGCAGACTGTGACAGAAGCATGTGAAGGGGTGCAGAGTGTTTGAGAGGGGTAAGTTGGGGTACAGGCAGGGTGAGATATGTGGGCAGGGTGTGTGTGATATGGGGGTGTATTGTGTGTGATATGGGGGGGTGCAGGCTGTATGGGGAGCAGGGTATGTGACATATGGGGGTGTAGTGTGTGAGATCTGGGGGGTGCAGGCTGTATGGGAAGCAGGGTGTGAGAGATATGGGGGTGTAGTGTGTGAGATCTGGGGGGTGCAGGCTGTATGGGGAGCAGTGTGTGTGTGGGGGATATAGGGGTGCAGGCTGTATGGGGAGCAGGGTGTGTGTGTGGGATATGGGGGGTGCAGGCTGTATGGGAAGCAGTGTGTGTGGGATATGGGGGGTGCAGGCTGTATGGGGAGCAGTGTGTGTGTGTGGGATATGGGGGGTGCAGGCTGTATGGGGAGCAGTGTGTGTGTGTGTGGGATATGGGGGGTGCAGGCTGTATGGGAAGCAGGGTGTGAGATATGGGGGTGTAGTGTGTGTGATATGGGGGTGTAGTGTGTGTGATATGGGGGTGCAGGCTGTATGGGGAGCAGGGTATGTGACATATGGGGGTGTAGTGTGTGAGATCTGGGGGGTGCAGGCTGTATGGGAAGCAGGGTGTGAGAGATATGGGGGTGTAGTGTGTGAGATCTGGGGGGTGCAGGCTGTATGGGGAGCAGTGTGTGGGATATGGGGGGTGCAGGCTGTATGGGGAGCAGTGTGTGTGTGTGGGATATGGGGGGTGCAGGCTGTATGGGAAGCAGTGTGTGTGGGATATAGAGGTGCAGGCTGTATGGGGAGCAGGGTGTGTGTGTGGGATATGGGGGGTGCAGGCTGTATGGGAAGCAGTGTGTGTGGGATATGGGGGGTGCAGGCTGTATGGGGAGCAGTGTGTGTGTGTGGGATATGGGGGGTGCAGGCTGTATGGGGAGCAGTGTGTGTGGGATATGGGGGGTGCAGGCTGTATGGGAAGCAGGGTGTGAGATATGGGGGTGTAGTGTGTGTGATATGGGGGTGTAGTGTGTGTGATATGGGGGTGCAGGCTGTATGGGGAGCAGGGTATGTGACATATGGGGGTGTAGTGTGTGAGATCTGGGGGGTGCAGGCTGTATGGGAAGCAGGGTGTGTGAGATATGGGGGTGTAGTGTGTGAGATCTGGGGGGTGCAGGCTGTATGGGGAGCAGTGTGTGGGATATGGGGGGTGCAGGCTGTATGGGGAGCAGTGTGTGTGTGTGTGTGTGTGGGATATGGGGGGTGCAGGCTGTATGGGAAGCAGTGTGTGTGGGATATGGGGGGTGCAGGCTGTATGGGGAGCAGTGTGTGTGTGTGGGATATGGGGGGTGCAGGCTGTATGGGAAGCAGGGTATGAGATATGGGGGTGTAGTGTGTGTGATATGGGGGTGTAGTGTGTGTGATATGGGGGTGCAGGCTGTATGGGAAGCAGGGTGTGTGAGATATGGGGGTGTAGTGTGTGTGATATGGGGGTGCAGGGTGTGTGACATATGGGGGCAGGGGCGTAACTACCGCAGTCGCAGGGTTGGAAGGAGAAGAGAGGTACTTGTTTTTTATTTTGCTGGCTGCATGACACATGGAGGCCTGGAGGGGCCTGGCTCCATGATACATGGAGGTCTATGGGACTGCATAATAAACATGAAGGACACCTTATACATGGACTAGGGGTGCATTATACATGGAGGAGTATGGGGCTGCATAATACAAAATGATGATTTATGGCGCTACATTATAATACATATAGCACTATGGGGGCTACATTATAATAAATGGAGGAATATGGAGGCTACCTTACACATGGTCACACATGGGTGTGCGTTATAAAACATGGAGGACTGTGGTGCAGTATAATATATGGAGTACTATGGGGTGAATTATAATACATGGAGAACTATGGGGGTGCATTATAATATATGACGGGTTATGTGGGACCCTTTATATTATACGGAAGGCTATGTGGAGGCCATTATAGTATTTGGAGATCTATATACAAGGGGGACAAAGATACAAGTATGGGATGGGAATGTTTTGTGCTGAGGGAAAAAGGCTCTTTCCCTCAGCACCCAGCTTTCCCATGCTCTGCTATACATCTCTCAGCACCCAGCTTTACTCTGTTATGGGAAAGCTGGGTGCTGAGGGAAAGATGGATATCAGAACATGGGAAAGCTGGGTACTGATAGAGGGATTTCAGATCATGGGAAACCTGGGTGCTGAGGGTAAGAGCCAAGTGTCAGCATCATTATCCTGTACCCCGAGTGTCAGTGTCATTATCCCGCACCCTAAGTGTCGGTGTACGTGGAGGGGGGCCCCGATCCAAATTTTGCACCAGGGCCCATCAAACTCTAGTTACGCCACTGAGTATTAATCACTGTATTCTACATGAGGGTGCCTACTGCTATCTGGCTCTGCACTGTGCTATATACGGGCTGTATACTACATGAAGGTGCCTAATGCTATCTGGGTCTACACTGTGCTATATGCGGGCTGTATTCTACATGAGGGTGCCTACTGCTATCTGGCTCTGCACTGTGCTATATACAGGCTATGCTATATACAAGCTGTATGCTACATGAGGGTGCCTAATGCTATCTAGCTCTCCACTGTGCTGTCTGGGTCTGCACTGTACTATACAGGTCTGTGTACTACATGAGGATACCTAATGCTATCTGGCTCTGCACTGTGTTATATAGGTGCTGTGTACTACATGAGGGTGCCTAATGCTATCTGGCTCTGCACTGTGCTGTCTGGCTCTGCACTGTGTTATATAGGTGCTGTGTACTACATGAGGGTGCCTAATGCTATCTGGCTCTGCACTGTGGTATTTAGGGGCTGTGTACTACATGAGGGTGCCTATTGCTATCTGGGTCTGCATTGTGCTATATGTGTGCTGTATACTACATGAAGGTGCCTAATGCTATCTGGGTCTGCATTGTGCTATATGGGGGCTGCATAGTGCATATGGGGGCTACATAATACTATATGGAGGACAATGGGGGCTTCATAACACAATATGGGGGCTGCATACTACTATACCCCCAGAGTTGTATGTCCCCTCCACCCAGGTGCTGTATGTCCCCCCCCCACCCCAGACCTCTCTTGTGATGTATATACAGCAGTGTTAGTGTGCCCTATGTGCGGCCATGTCTGTTAGACAAGCCGGGAGGTGAATGAGGCTGTTGCCGGCTTCCCAATATTAGAAATATATATACAGGATAAATATATAAAAATAATGTGTGTGTATGTATGATATGTATCTATGTATGGCAGTGTATATGACTGTCTAGATTTATGTCTATGTGTTTTTGTGAATTTCTCTTTAAGTATGTGTACGTGTGCCTGTATGTGTATGTATCTGTGCATGTCTATGTGTGGATGGGGCCCACTGAGACTCTTTCGCCCAGGGCCCACAAAAACCTGGAGCCGGCCCTGGCACCTGGTATATTAGGAACCAACACTTCTCTCAAATCCCCATAAAGACTTGAAATATTTATTTTGTTAATATCTCTCATTACAATTTCATCCACCTGGTTAGCCCCATATTCTTTATTAATGTTTTGTAGTTTCTGCATAATCCCTCGCTTGATCTGCTCGCATTGGATAGTTTGGAATGAACTCAGTCCGTATCTCTCTTTCATCTCTACACATGTCATCCACCTCATCTCCGTGCAATGCATCAGATTCTTAACTTCTCCTTCCACTCCCTGAAAAGTTTATTTTCCCTACCCTGTGGAAAATTTGGCCAGGCCCAGATGTTGAGAAATTTTGATATATTCCATGCCAACCCTAGTTTCTTTCTCACCGCCTTCCACGCCATCTCCATATCTCTGCAAATCAATGAGTGCTTTATATTCGTCGGTAAATTGGGGATCGATGTGTGTAAAACCGAGCTCAAGTCCCAAGACTTACAAAATTCCGCCTCCAAGGCACAGTCTGAATACCGGTTTATCATTATTATCCAGCCCCCAAACCCATAAAAAGAAGGTAATGTGGGTTACTATGGCGAGTAACATGACGGCAACATGAGTGCGTTGGGGCACTGTGCAGTTATTCTGGTGATCCGTGCATGTTTTATGGCATCTATGGGTCAGTATGTTGGGTCTATGTGGCTGCAGTTGCCATGAAAACACTTTTGGTGGCACTATAGCAAACTTTCTCTGACTTGCATGGTACAAATCCATCTGATAACCCTACCTAGTTGATTAACCCTATGACAGCCTCTTGGTTGGATTACATGTCATCCAATTCTTATGATCATTTTGTTCAACTGACATCATGTTTGAGTAGAGTCATATGGTTGTCCACATGCCTTCTGACCCTATGACAACTCTTACGGGTCATTTTTAATTCATGTTATATTTTTTCCCCATTTTAGGTTGAGTTCAAGACCAGGTGAAGAGGGTCCTTAAAGTGTGTGATAAATATTGTCTTATAAATGTACTGTTGCTATTATTACTGTTATTAATGGAATTTTATTCTAGTTATATGCACAAAGCAGAGATGATAACGGCAGTGATGAAATTATTCTGACTTATAAAGGTTCGTATGGCATCGCCATTGACTTCAGGTTTCTGAACAGGCTTTTTTTTTTCTCTCTCATGCCTTGTCTCTAGAACTAAAATTCAAATAGACTTTACAAAATAACAATGTTACTGTATGCGATCTGTACCGTCCCGCGCTCGGCTGCAGCCGAGCCGCTCGGATCTGGGCTCGTTGGTGGGTGGCTCGAGCGCCTCCGGACTCGAGGTCACTTCGCTCTGAAAGGATGCTGGCGCTACGTAGGGGGGTTAGGTTTACGGTCGGGGCCGTGGTTTTTAGTTAAGTTCGTGATGCCACCCATGGGCTGTGGTGAATGTGGACACCACCGCTGCTGTTTACTAGGCACCCAGGGGAGATGTTGCGCGGCAAAGGTGTTAACCCTTCCGTGGGTAGGGGTGATGGCCCCGGGACCCGATTGGGATGGTATGTTGGTGCTTGGCGGTGCGCGGCCTGAGGGCACAGTTGTACTCACTATGATTGATGCACAAGAGTCTCTGGTAAACCAAGATGATGGTGGTAGGTGCCCACAGCTGGCTGCGTCTGATCCCTCACCCGGTTCGGTGGTCTTTGCCTTTCTCCTGCACCATGTAGTGTGTACGTAGACTGCCTTCGCTTCAGCGACGAGAGTCCGCTCCCCTGCGGTATGTGTGTTGGGAAAGCCCGTTTGCCCGCAGACGCTGGCCTGTGGGATCTCTCTGCCTGTGCGGTGTCTTTCTATCCCCCTCGGTGGGCTGTTGTCTTCAGTCGGGACTTAGGTGGGAAAGGACCTATAGTCCAGACCTCAATCAGTGAATTAACTCAGTCCAGTGGCTTCTGGACCTCGTTTCAGGGTCTGAGTACCCCCCTGTGTGCTCCGGTTTCCAGTCGGTTCCTCGGTTCGGTACCGGCGGGCCACTACCCTGTCCCGGTCCCTTACGTTTCCACCTGGCTGTCTTCCCGGCTCCTGCAGGCTAATGCCACCATCTGCCTCCTAGCCAGAGGTGACTGGGCTCTGACCCAGACACCTGTTGACAGTCTGCGGCAGACCTGGGCACAAGTCTGCTGCACTTGAACTCTCCAACTCCACTCCTCTCAGCACTGACTCAACTTGACTGACCGGCTACAACAACTGACTGTTTGTTTCCTGCCTCAGGCCCTCTGAAGTCCTCGGTGGGTGTGGCCAACCACCTGGCTCCACCACCTGGTGTGTCCATCAAGCACTGAGAGAGGTGACTAGGGTGTATGTGTTTGGCTGGTGTTACTTGTGTGGGACTGGTGTTATGCAAGGGCCTACCTGTGACTACTTGGCTAGTCCAGGGCATCACAGATCCATAGCCCAACTCAGGCTATTCTCAAGTTGCTATCTTGCAGACAGGACAATTGTGTATCCTAGCAGGGGCTTTTCAATAGCTGACAATGCAGGGTCACTTTTGGTTATCTGTTCTGTTTAGAAAAGATAAAGGAAAGTTCTCTAACATTTACTGATCAAGTTGTTTGTCTACTAACCCACAGAATGAAGAGAGAGAAGATGGTGTGTAAAGTATTCATAATCACTTCATAATCACCAGACATTAATGTATCTATGCTTCTGAAATAGAATATTAAGACAAAGAACATTTAAAAGACAAATCGGAATATCCTAGTCAAGTCGCTATAGGGAACACATGCCTCCATATACCAGTGTTTTTACCTGGATTACTGACATCTGTTTGTTAATCTGTAGCAATCTGTAGTGGTCTTACAAGGTAGGGGCCGGTGGAACAGTTTATGTCACAACCGTGAATGTACATTAAATATAAACATTTTAATATTTATCTGTGTCTTGTGTTTGTTTTCTGGAGTAGACCTACAGAGTGTAACAAGTCAAGTAGCTTCTCCTACTGCTACCTGGGGGCAGAAAGTGTCATTTGAACCAAATTTTAGGGGTAAGTGAAAGTTGTCTTGAGCTACAAGACGTATATTTTGGGGTTTTGACCCAACATTTGGAACTGGGACAATCTGTACCAAAGTTTGGTCACTGGTGCACTATGTCACGGTCTTCTCTTGTTCAGTTTAGTGACAGGCTCAGGTTTGGGCTCTCTCATATCATCTGAGACAATACACTTTAGACCCCTTCACACATCCGTGCAAAACACTGACGTTTTGCATGGACTGTATTGAAGGTCTGTGGGCTATCCTTGTGACCCTAATATTGTCACATGTGAGCAGTACATTTGCTGTCCATGTGCAATTCCTCCAGCTCTGCGGTCTCCTGCACTGCCACTCTTGGGGTAGAGTCACACTGGCATATGACTCTTATGAGTGCAATGCGAGAAAATCTGGCATTGGACTCTGCCCCATTTAAGACAATGCTGCAACTCACATCTGCGAGTTTCCACAGCCCTAAATGGACTGAGGAAAACATGTCAGCATGCTGTGATTGTCTGCATGAGCTGTGTCACTCGTACCCGTACAAGTCTGAGTGTGAGAGAAACATCGGACTGCACTCGGATGGCATTCTAGTGCAGTGTAATATACGCACAGGCTCACAATGGAGAAGGTGGGGGGAGGGATTAATCTCTCCCTCTCCTACGCAGCTGTGATCCGATATCAGGGGCGGGTTGCAGTCGCATAACACTTGGACCACACTTGCAGCAGAGCCTGAGCTGAGGGTCATTAGCATATCGCATCAGAAGCAATACGTGTGACTCTACCCTTACATCTGGGTCTGCAGTTAGTGCAGTGAATATGTAAGCAGTGTAATGAGCAGACACAAAAGTAACAGGAGAGGCAGACCCTATGAAAAAAGGTCATATAGTGTGTGTGCCACAGAGAAGGGGATCACGATCAAAAAAATTCAATTTTATTAAGCGTATTCACATGGAGGAAACCAAAAGATGTAAGGCTACTTTCACATTTCCGTCATTTTTCCTCAGCCACAATCCGTCGCTTTGAGAATAACTAAATCCTGCAAAATAATTTGCAGGACTCCGTTTTTTCCCATAGACTTGTATTAACGACAGATTGCTACTGATGGCCTTGCGTTGCATCTGTCGCGCGACTGATCAGTCGTAGAATGACTGACCGTCAGGCAGAAGCAATGCACAATGTAACGTTTTTCCGAGCGTCAAAATGACGCACTGCACAGGATTCCGTCGCAATCCGTCAAGAGGTATAATGGTTGTCTATGGTTCAGGATTCCGCCATAATCCATCGCACGATGGAATCCAGTGCTGGCTTTCATAATTTTCTACTGAGCATGGCCAGTTTGTACACAATCACATTGCAAGGCTCCAAAGCTGGTAAGACGTATCTGTTTTTTTACAGGCATCCGTCACATTAGTCACAAAACGGATTGTGACTGATGGAAAAAAAACTGATGTGTGAAATTAGCCTAATACACTAAGTCGTCGAGGGCGTGGCCGGCTGCAGAGTGATGAGGAAGTGAAAATCCTCTGCTCTGTGTTTCACTCAGCAAAGCTACAAAATACAGCAACTTGGATGGACCTTAGCCTTTATTGAACAAAAGAGAGCACAAGAGGACTCCCTCTGGATCATTTCGGTACCAAAATTATCTAAATCGGGCTCTCCTAGCCTGGGATATCACAGATTATAGCAGGCACTATCACAGCACAGAGGGACCGAGGAACAGTGGACACAACAAGCACTGGTGAGTGCATATAAACCTGGGCCAGGGGTGCACAGTTTATCACACTAGGCCTGATTCAGGGGATATAATATGTGCGCACGTTGCGTAAATACATGCAGTTACACTGCGCTTTGTAGCGCAGCATAACTGCATGTGTCCTGCGTCCCCTGCACAGTCTATGGAGATTGTGCAGGGGCCGTGCTCACGTGGCGTCTTAGAGCGCAGCGCTTCGGCTGCTGCCCGAAGCGCTGCGTTCTAAGAAGTGACATGTCACTTCTTCCGTGCGCTTTGCCGGCAGCTCCTGCTCTGTCTATGGGAGGAGCTGCAGGCAGAGCGCATGGAATCGGCTTTTTTTTTTTCTCTATGGACATTTTCTGCAGCGATTTGAAGCACACGTGGGCTCTTCAGATCGCTGCAGAAATTTCTGCAGGGCTAGTACGCAACGTGTGCACATAGCCTAACTGTTAACACAGTGGGAGACATAAGTGGGCTTAGCAGGAGCCTTTTCCCCACAGCTCCAGCCCTCCCCCTCCACTTCTCTCAGACTGCAAGGGACAGAATCTCTGCAGCATTGCATATGCTAATTAACCCCTGTGGTGAAGTTGCTTATTTTTGCTGGAGCTGAACTTTAACAACAAATAAATCAACAAGCCACTAAGTGGTGAAGGCAGGGCTGCCCTGACTTTATATCACCCTGTAAATAGGAGATTCTCCTATATAATAAACTATACAGCTGCTTTTAAAAAACTTATTGTACTGCAAAGCAACCCTGTGCAGCATTCAGGCTGCAACTCACTGTATTGTGATAAAGGTCTTGCTGCCAACTATTTGTGAGATCAGCAAACCACCATAAACAAAGATTAATAACAGATTTAAGTTAAAAACAACTAACTACCCAAGGAGAGCTGCAAGACACCTAAACAGCTTGTCTATAGCCTATTCAACAACAAAGCCCTGACAAGCGCATATTCCTTATAAGATTAACAAATAACAGACATTTCTGCATATTCCCATAAGGTTGTAGTTAATCAGAGGTCTCAGCTACTGAACCATCAAGACTAAAATAAACATTGCTAACAATAGTCAAATAATATAACTGTAATTACACCAGCACAAAATGTCAAAACCTACTCCAACTGCAAATACCAAAATGGAAAGAAGTACTCAAGAAACCAGACAGAACACTACTAAATACTCACAGAACCCATCTTCACAATCAAGCAGCAAATCTGCACCACAAAAGGAGAAAACTATGGTATCACTCAGGGCCGGATTATAGGCGGGGCAGGCGGGGCTGGAGCCCAGGGGCCCCCACCAAAAGAGCTTCTAAGGGGGCCCCCACCATACTTGGCACTAGGCACCTGTCAGCATTTTGTTTTTCACACCCTCTCCCCCTCCGTAAAGACAGTCTAATAAATCAGCTGTGTTTTCGGGGGGGGGGGGGGGGGCACCGCTATTTATTTGCATCTGCGTCTTTAAGACGCAAAAACAAACTGCGGGCACAGGACGCTGATTGACCTCGGAAGTACCAGCGGCCGCTTGAACTTCCGGGGTCAGAGGTGTGCTAATGCTCTCTGCTATGTGCTGCGGCCGTACCTAGAAGCAGGGGCACGGTGTGGTGGGCCGCTGTCTGCTGTCCCCGCTGCGCTCCTTACATGCCAGGCACACTAGCAGGAGCAGGAGGCAGCGCGCTGTGCCGGCTCTGCTGTGTGCCGGCTCTGCTGTGTGCCGGCATGTACACTGCAGAGGAGCGCAGCAGAGCCGATGACCGCAGCTTCCTGTTTCCGTTCCTATTCAAATGTATTTGCGTCTTTCAGACGTAAATACATTTGAACAGCGCGCCGGGACTGGGCCCCGCCCCCGACGTGCAGTAACGTGATGAGATCAGCACCTTGCTGACGTCATCACAGTGCTGCCGGCGCCACACTGGGGACATGAGGAAGCGAGCGCTCCATGAAGGAGCTGAAGAGACAGGTGTAATTAATGGGGATGAGTGAGGAGGGGCTGAGGACACAACGGGGAACATTTGTGAAGGAACACAGCTCTGTGACAGGCAGAGGAGGAGCACTGTATTCCGGGGGAGGGGGGAGGCAGGAGTGTGTAGGGATGGAGCAGTGTAATTTGTGTGTGTAGGGGGTGATGAGGGTTGTATTGTGTGTGGAGGGAGGGGTAATGGAGGGTGCACTGTATTGTGTGTGGGGGGGAGGGGTAATGGAGGGTGTACTGTGTGTGGGGGGAGAGGTCATGAGGGGTGCATTGTGTTTGTGTGTGGGGAGAGGTAATGAGGGGTGCATTGTATTGTGTGTGGGGGGAGGGGTAATGGGGGTGCATTGTATTGTGTGTGGGGGGGGAGGGGTAATGGGGGTGCATTGTATTGTGTTTGTGTGTGTGTGTAGGGGAGGGGTAATGGGGGGTGTATTGTATTGTGTGTGTGGGGAGGGGTAATGGGGGGTGCATTGTATTGTGTGTGGGGAGGGGTAATGGGGGGTGCATTGTATTGTGTGTGGGGAGGGGTAATGGGGGGTACATTGTATTGTGTGTGTGTGTGTGTGTGTGTGTGTGTGGGGGTAATGGGGGGTGCATTGTATTGTGTGTGTGTGTGTGTGTGTGTGTAGGGGTAATGGGGGGTATATTGTGTGTGTGTGTAGGGGTAATGGGGGGTATATTGTGTGTGTGTGTGTAGGGGTAATGGGGGGTATATTGTGTGTGTGTGTGTAGGGGTAATGGGGGTTGTATTGTGTGTAGGGGTAATGGGGGGTGCATTGTATTGTGTGTGTGTGTGTGTGTGTAGGGGTAATGGGGGTTGTATTGTGTGTGTGTGTGTGTAGGGGTAATGGGGGGTGCATTGTATTGTGTGTGTGTGTAGGGGTAATGGGGGGTGCATTGTATTGTGTGTGTGTGTGTAGGGGTAATGGGGGGTGCATTGTATTGTGTGTGTGTGTGTAGGGGTAATGGGGGGTGCATTGTATTGTGTGTGTGTGTGTGTCTGTGTAGAGGTAATGGGGGGTGCATTGCATTGTGTGTGGGGAGAGGGGTAATGGGGGGTGCATTGTATTGTGTGTGAGGAGAGGGGTAATGGGGGGTGCATTGTATTGTGTGTGGGGGGAGGGGTAATGGGGGTGCATTGTATTATGTGTGTGTGTGTGTGTAGGGGGAGGGGTAATGGGGGGGTGCATTGTATTGTGTGTGGGGGGGAGGGGTAATGGGGGTGCATTGTATTGTGTGTGTGTGTGTGTGTGTGTGTGTAGGGGGAGGGGTAATGGGGGGTGTATTGTATTGTGTGTGTGTGGGGAGGGGTAATGGGGGGTGCATTGTATTGTGTGTGGGGAGGGGTAATGGGGGGTGCATTGTATTGTGTGTGTGTGTGTGTAGGGGTAATGGGGGGTACATTGTATTGTGTGTGTGTGTGTAGGGGTAATGGGGGGTGCATTGTATTGTGTGTGTGTGTGTGTGTGTGTGTGTGTGTAGGGGTAATGGGGGTGCATTGTATTTTGTGTGTGTGTGTGTGTGTGTGTAATGGGGGGTGCATTGTATTGTGTGTGTGTAGGGGTAATAGGGGGTGCATTGTATTGTGTGTGTGTGTGTGTGTAGGGGTAATGGGGGGTATATTGTGTGTGTGTGTGTAGGGGTAATGGGGGGTATATTGTGTGTGTGTGTAGGGGTAATGGGGGGTATATTGTGTGTGTAGGGGTAATGGGGGGTATATTGTGTGTGTGTGTGTAGGGGTAATGGGGGGTATATTGTGTGTGTGTAGGGGTAATGGGGGGTATATTGTGTGTGTGTGTGTAGGGGTAATGGGGGTTGTATTGTGTGTGTGTGTGTGTGTGTGTGTGTGTGTAGGGGTAATGGGGGGTGCATTGTATTGTGTGTGTGTGTGTGTGTGTGTGTGGGGGTAATGGGGGTTGTATTGTGTGTGTGTGTGTGTGTGTGTGTAGGGGTAATGGGGGGTGCATTGTATTGTGTGTGTGTGTGTAGGGGTAATGGGGGGTGCATTGTATTGTGTGTGTGTGTGTGTGTGTGTATAGGGGTAATGGGGGGTGCATTGTATTGTGTGTGTGTGTGTGTGTGTGTGTGTAGGGGTAATGGGGGGTGCATTGTATTGTGTGTGCGTGTCTGTGTAGGGGTAATGGGGGGGTGCATTGTATTGTGTGTGGGGGGAGGGGTAATGGGGGTGCATTGTATTGTGTGTGTGTGTGTGTGTGTAGGGGGAGGGGTAATGGGGGGTGCATTGTATTGTGTGTGTGTGTGTAGGGGTAATGGGGGGTGCATTGTATTGTGTGTGTGTGTGTGTGTGTAGGGGTAATGGGGGGTGCATTGTATTGTGTGTGTGTGTGTGTGTAGGGGTAATGGGGGGGTGTATTGTGTGTGTGTGTGTGTGTGTGTGTGTAGGGGTAATGGGGGTTGTATTGTGTGTGTGTGTGTGTGTAGGGGTAATGGGGGTTGTATTGTGTGTGTGTGTGTGTGTGGGTAATGGGGGGTGCATGTATTGTGTGTGTGTGTGTGTGTAGGGGTAATGGGGGGTGCATTGTATTGTGTGTGCGTGTGTGTGTAGGAGTAATGGGGGGTGCATTGTATTTGTGTGTGTGTGTGTGTGTGTGTGTAGGGGTAATGGGGGGTGTATTGTATTGTGTGTGTGTAGGGGTAATGGGGGGTGCATTGTATTGTGTGTGTGTGTGTAGGGGGTGATGGGGGGTGCATTGTAGTGTGTGTGTGTGTGTGTCAGAGATGTGTGTGTAAGAAGCAGTACTGTGTGTATATATGAATTAGAGCAGTCTGTGCGCCCCCCCCCCAGAACTATATGGGTTCCCCAGAGCGCTATGTCACCCATCGCAGTGATGAGTACACCACCAGAGCTGTTTGCCACTCCAGTAACGTCTATGCCCCCTGCCCCTCCTGTAATGTATATATCGTAGCCCCCAGCCCCTCCTGTGATGTATATACAGCAGTGCTGTCAGTATGCAGTCATGTGTGTTAGTGACAGCCATCGTGAAACAGCCACATGTCCTGAAGGAGCTGGACGGAAACAAGCAGGAGAGGTGAGTGAGGCTGCTGGCGACTTTCCCATATTAATACCCGTAAGGGCTCATGCGCACGTAACTGCTGAATATTCTGCAGCGATTTGACAGCACATGTGCGCGTCAAATCGCTGCAGAAACACTGCATAATGGATGCAGTTTTTCTGTACAAAAAAAGCCGATTTCATGCGCTCTGGCTGCTGCCCCCACCATAGACAGAGCGGGAGCTGCATCCATAGCGCACGGAATAATTGACATGCTCATTTTATGAACGCACGGATTTGGGTCAACATTTTAGCACCCAAATCGCTGCGTTCATAAAAGCAATGGGTGCATGTATCATGCACAATCTACATAGATTGTATAGGGGACGCAGGACGCATGCATTTACACTGCAGTGCTATACGCAGCGTAAATGCATGTAATTACGCAATGTGCGCACGAGCCCTAATGCGTCTGTCTGCATGTATGTCAGTGTATATAACTGTGCATATATTTGTCTGTTTATATGTATTTTTCTGAATTTGTCTTCAAATATGTATATACGCATGCCTGTATGTGTGTGTGCGTGTCTGTGTGTGGATGGGGCCCACTGAGACTCACCTGGAGGCCACAAAACCCTGGAGCTGGCCCTGGCTGCCTTAACATTGGGATCAATAAAAAATATGTGACAAAAGCGGGCTTTACACGCTACAATATATCTAACGATGTCTCGGCGGGGTCACGTCGTAAGTGACGCACATCCGGCATCGTTAGTGATATTATAGTGTGTGACAGCTACGTGCGACCCTGATTGTGCGTTAAAACGTTGATTGCATACACGTCGTTCATTTTCTAAAAATTGAACGTCTGGTTGTTCATCGTTCTTGAGGCAGCACACATCGCTCCATGTGACACCCCGGGAATGATGAACACAGCTTACCTGTGTCCCGCCGGCAATGCGGAAGGAAGGAGGTGGGCGGGATGTTTACGTCCCGCTCATCTCCGCCCCTCCGCTTCTATTGGCCGGCCGCTGTGTGACGTCCCTTTCACTTCAGGAAGTGGATGTTCGCCGCCCACAGCGAGGTCATTTGGAAGGTAAGTACGTGTGACGGGGGTTAATCGTTTGTGCGACACAGGCAACAAATTGCCTGTTCCGCACATACGATGAGGGCGGGTGCGATCGCATACGAGATCGAAATGTGTAAAGCAGCCTTAACTCTACTTTCTGTGTGTAAGTGGACAGCTGTGATTTATCCTGGACTGTATCTGTATTGTAGTACTGTAAATCTGAATGTGGCAGAACAGGATAAGATAAATGTTCATTGGATTTGTATCTAAATGCTACGGTTCGTGCTCTACTGTTATGGCTAAAAATGTTAACGTTATGGGGCCCCCACCAGATTTTCTGCCCAGGGGCCCCCACCAACCTTAATCTGGCCCTGGTATCACTAGTCACTCAACTCCATGACACTGCAAGAAGCATTAGCTCTCCCAATGTGTCTCAACATATCAAGACAGACTCAGTTTCTGGCTATACAGACAGTGATTTTCCTGCTCTAAAAAGAGATTTAGAAGATAGCACAATGGATATCACATACCAAACTCAAAAAAGAAAGGAACCCGATTCGGACAGATCAAGGATAGCTAACCCCCATTCGGATGGCGAATATAAATCAGATTCAGAGTCATCCCCAACACAGAGCCCAGCAAAAAACAAGAGCAGAATGGAACATTCAGACGACAATAACAGCAATACAATAAATCATGTCATCAACTTTGAAGATATCGCTTCGTCTGATAAAAACACCTCTGAAAATTTTGTGAAAAGCGCAATGGCAACAATATTCGAAAAATTTAATATTCTGTTTCAGAATCAAACCAAGATTTTGCAAGCCAGTATTGACTCTAACAACAACAGGTTCTCAGAGCATGAAGATAGAATAAAAAAATTAGAGGATAACAGCCACTCAGTAGACTTGGAGCAAGCAACAATCAAGAACGAAATCCGCCAATTAAGAGCCAAGGTTGCGGATATGGAAAATCGAAATCGTAGAAACAATGTCAAGATAAGAGGCATCCCAGAATCCGTCCCCCCGAAAGGACTTTCCGAATTCTTGAAAAACATCATACGTGCTGTATTACCTTCTGTTGCAGAATCAGAACTTATTATCGACAGAATACACAGACTCCCGAGACCCAGACATATTTCCGAGGAAACTCCAAGGGATACCATAGCAAGAGCCATTTTTTCCATATAAAGGAGGAGTTTATGCAAAAATTAAGAAAAATAAAAAATCTCCCTAAGCCCTTTGAGCTAATAAAAGTATTCACTGACCTCTCCAAAGAGACCATGGCAATGCGCAAATCTTTCAATTTAACCACTAGCTTCTGCCGGGATAATGGAATCCAGTACAGATGGGGCTTTCCCACTAAATTATTGATCTCATTCAGAGGGAAAATAGTACCCATTACAACTCCTGAAGATGGCCACCGCTTTGTCAGCTCCCTTGAGGAACGAAAAGCCCCTCACCCAGATCCACGACGTAGACCAACATAGACTTGGCCCTGAAAAAATCCTTTGATTTATTTTGATGGGCCTGTTATTTTCTTCTCAAGATCTTGTGCTTTAAAAAGATAATACAAGATTATCTATTCATGTTATGGTTATAATGGAAAAGTTATACCGTATTTTTCGGACCATAAGACGCACTTTTTTCCCCCCAAATGTTGGGGGAAAGTTGGGGGTGTGTCTTATGGTCTGACTGTGGCTGCGGGGAATGAGGTGCTGCGGTGGAGCGGGTCATCGGGGGCACGAGCAGGCTGTAGTAGCCTGCTGTGACCACATGGGCCCGCTCATTACATATGCACGCCCATCCTCCCGCCCATCTCTCAGCGCAGAAGCCGGCGCTGATAGGTGGGCGGGAGGACCAGCGGGGACGCGCGCATAGTAAAGAGCCAGCCCGCATGATCACCCTTGGCAATTACAGCCTGGAGTGATCATGTGCGGCTGTATTCACTGCCCCCCGTGCATCATCATCAGCACGGGGTGCAGTGAATCAGTGTACTCACCCGTCCCCGTGTGTGGAGCCGTCCCCCTCCAGCACGCGATGTCTTCCTGTCTGTGCCGGTCAGCTGATCTGTGCTGATCGGCACAGGCAGGAAGACATCGCGTGCTGCAGGGGAACGGCGACACACAGACACACACACACACGTCAGTGGTGCAGAGAGGAAGATGATCGGCTGCAGGGAGTGAGGAAAAGGTGAGTATAAACGTTTGGTTTTTTTTTCTCTGTGCTATAGGATACAGGCCATATATCAGGATGGTATATGAGCAGGATGGGGGCATATAGCAGGATGGGGGTATATGAACAGGATGGGGGTATATTAACAGGATGGGGGTATATGAACAGGATGAGAGTATATGAACAGGATGGGAGTATATGAGCAGGATGGATGGGGGGTATATGAACAGGATGGGGGGTATATGAACAGGATGGGGGTATATGAACAGGATGGATGGGGGGCATATGAACAGGATGGGGGGCATATGAACAGGATGGGGGGCATGTGAACAGGATGGGGGTATATGAACAGGATGGGGGGTATGTGAACAGGATGGGGGGTATGTGAACAGGATGGGGGGTATGTGAACAGGATGGGGGGTATGTGAACAGGATGGGGGTATGTGAACAGGATGGGGGTATGTGAACAGGATGGGGGTATGTGAACAGGATGGGGGTATGTGAACCGGATGGGGGTATGTGAACCGGATGGGGGTATGTGAACCGGATGGGGGTATGTGAACCGGATGGGGGTATGTGAACCGGATGGGGGTATGTGAACCGGATGGGGGTATGTGAACCGGATGGGGGTATGTGAACAGGATGGGGGTATATGAACAGGATGGGGGTATATGAACAGGATGGGGGTATATGAACAGGATGGGGGTATATGAACAGGATGGGAGTATATGAACAGGATGGGAGTATATGAACAGGATGGGAGTATATGAACAGGATGGGAGTATATGAACAGGATGGGAGTATATGAGCAGGATGGATGGGGGGTATATGAACAGGATGGAGGTATATGAACAGGATGGGGGTATATGAACAGGATGGGAGTATATGAACAGGATGGGGGTATATGAACAGGATGGGGGTATATGAACAGGATGGGGGTATATGAACAGGATGGGGGTATATGAACAGGATGGGGGTATATGAACAGGATGGGAGTATATGAACAGGATGGGAGTATATGAACAGGATGGGGGTATATGAACAGGATGGGGGTATATGAACAGGATGGGAGTATATGAACAGGATGGGAGTATATGAACAGGATGGGAGTATATGAACAGGATGGGAGTATATGAACAGGATGGGAGTATATGAACAGGATGGGAGTATATGAGCAGGATGGATGGCTGGTATATGAACAGGATGGGGGTATATGAACAGGATGGGGGTATATGAACAGGATGGGGGTATATGAACAGGATGGGGGTATATGAACAGGATGGGGGTATATGAACAGGATGGGGGTATATGAACAGGATGGGAGTATATGAACAGGATGGGAGTAAATGAACAGGATGGGAGTAAATGAACAGGATGGGAGTATATGAACAGGATGGGGGTATATGAACAGGATGGGAGTTTATAGCAGGATCATATACAAGGCAGGAGGATCATTACCAGGATGGGGTACCTTAGTAGAGAATTTGGGGACATTACCCCCATAAGTGTCAGCAGCAGATCCTCGCCCCATTACAGTGTATCATGACCACATTTGTTTGCTTAAACTTTTATTTTCCTATTTTCCTCCTCTAAAACCAGGGTGCGTCTTATAGTCCGGTGCGTCTTATAGTCCGAAAAATACGGTACATGTCTTTCCCAATTTTCACATGATGAGTGACCCATGGTCACATTTGTTGTTTCATTTTATATATAACCTTTTATTTTTCACAAAACTACAATTAGTACTTGGAGATAAAGTACTATATTAAAGTCTTTACAGCAATAGACTAGCGCCTCAAGAGGGAAGTGTCTGACAAAAAGGCATTCCCCGGAGATTTATTTTGTTGGAACAATATTTCTTTTTTCTTGTTTTTCTGTTATTTGAGTATCTTATAGGTAAAGACACTGAACGACAAGATACAGAATTAAGAACCCTTAAATTTTGAATAAAGTATCTGAAGTAAGATACTTTAGAAAATTACTGTTTGTTTACAGATATTTACAAATTAATTGTAGCAGTTTTTGATAAGCGTTCGCATTGTACTAGTATTGGTATACAATACAGAAATGTATCTTTTATATTAGGTCAGCTAAAAACCTTGGTAACCCACTTCAACACTTAATGGATAACATGTAAATTTAATTAAACCCCAAAACAACTGTAACCGAAAATGAACATAAACATTCTATCACTAAATGTTAAAGGTATGAACAGCCCTAATAGAAGATTCATGATTTGGAAGGAAATCAAAAATTGTAAAGCAAATATAATCTGTCTGCAAGAAACAAGATTGGCCAGAAACAATCACCCTAAATTTGAAAATAAGAATTATACTATTATTTTCAAAGCCCTTAATGAAAAAAAGAAAGCAGGAGTTATTACGATAATCAGTAACTCAACTAGGTTCTCCTTGATATCTGAAATACAAGACTCTGAAGGACGGTACCTAATCTTTATTGGTAAAATTAATGACCACCTATGTACTATCGTAAATGTATATGCCCCAAACAGTGGCCAGATTACTTTCCTTAATAATCTAATGGAAAAAATTCAGAAGCACAAACAAGGAGATCTCTTTTTAATAGGCGATTTTAACTTGATACCTGATATTAAGATGGACTCGACAGCAAATCCCAGACAACATCACCCATCATTATACAAATGGCTTCAAACTCATGAACTGTTGGACACCTTCAGATGTCTTAACACCACATCTAAGGAATATACCTTCTACTCATCAGCCCACAAAACCTTTTCTAGAATAGATTTACTTTTAACTGAATCCCTCTCAATCTCCAGAGTAACTAAAATAGAAATTAAGGACAAAACTTTCTCAGACCACTCTCCCTAATTCTGCACAATTAAAGTAGGCCCCCCAGATTAAATTTCACCTGGAAAAATAACCCGGCAATTTTCCACCAGCCAAACTTTCAACAAGAAATTGAAAAATCTTTAAAAAATTATTTCTCCGAAAACGCCTCTGAAACTATGAACCCTTTTTCAGTTTGGAATGCCAACAAGGCGGTGCAAAGAGGCATATTGATTCACATTTCTTCAAGACTGAAAAAACAAAGGAATTCAGATCTGTCTAAAATACAAGAAAAAATAAAAGAAAAAGAACAGCAAAGACTACCCCAGCCCAGCCAACAAATACATGTCGATATTATAAAATTGCATATACAGATGAGAGACTTACTTCTGGCTGACTATGATAAATATGTGAGAATATTAAATACAAACCATTATACATCAGTTAACAAACCAACTAAATATATGGCACGTAGAATTAAACAAAAAAGAATTAGGAATAGGATACACAAGATAAAACACCCAGATGGCCATCATTATACCCATCCAAAAGACATCGTAGAAGCATTTGCGAGTAATTTCAAGAAACTATATAACCTCAATTCCACTCCTTCTGACCAGAATGATAACCTCAACAAAATGAATAACTTCTTGGACAAAATCCATCTTCCTAAACTAAATGAGCATCAGCTAAATATTTTAAATCGTCCATTTACTGACTCTGAAATTTTACAAACAATTAAAAACCTAAAAATAAACAAGTCCCCAGGCCCAGATGGGTTTTCCAATTCATTTTACAAGACTTTTTCCCAATTATTTGTACCTCACCTCTGTAAAATTTTTAATCACGCAGCTTCCACCAGAGAATTCCCTGCAGAAATGCTCCAGGCAAATATAACCCTCATCCCTAAACCAAATAGTGACCCTGTGTTAAATAATGGGTTTACGGCGACAACTGCATAGCCAGTATATAATGATTGGAGCGAAGATAGGTCAAAAACATATTATGAATTTATTCAGATAAGAGTTGGAGGGTTACAGTCATTAGAGAAAAATAACTGTCGTGGCTTGAGTTAATAGATGGATAGACAGATAGAAAAAATAACAGTTCATTTATCTTACATCGCTGTAGTGTGTAAGCCGTCTCGGGATGATCTGTAGATGGTCTGGTCGGATGAGTCCGTCTTTCTCCTCCCTCCTTCTCCCTCCTTCTCCTCAACCTTTGAAGTGTGGGCTTCTTTTATAACCCAAACCCCTCCTCCTGATTGCCCTTATCTCTTTACATGGTAACACAAAAACTAACTATCCTAATTTAGTTGAGCATTACATCATGTCACGTGGTACATTTTACCCGCGAAATAAGTGTACTTGCGCACTAGAGACTTGTAACAAAACCTACTTCAATTTATAAATAAACCCTTTGAGGCTCGCTGAACTTTGACCTTAAAGAAACAGTAAGAAGGTTCTCATAGCTATTTCAGCTCTTAGCCCAACATTCCAAACAGAATATAGCAATATGCTGACAACTTTGACAAACAATGTCAGATGGCTTTGATGAACAACTAGCAGATGACTTTGGTTTTACCATCTCAAACTCTTGGATAACATTTTCCAACTTACAGACTCTCCTTAAAGGGATGGGCGAAATATACATACATTATATGAATGCATGTAATCCAGTCTATGAATCAAATCTCCATAAACTCACTATTTTACAGTCCCCCCTTATATGGAAGTTTGATGAACCCCGGGAAACCCTAACTCAATCGTGTCATCATTCGTATCACATACATTCTTGTTGGAAATGCTAGACCAATATTTGACTTGATAAACCAATCTGCAACTTTCTGTCAACAAGTCATCTTGCGATTTAACATTCCTCTAAGAATGTTATCTTCCTTTTTCATTTCTATTTTTATGTTCCTATATATCTTCTGAATTCTACACATCACAAAAACTTGATATATAATACACATCAAAACTAATAAAAATATGATTATGATGGGATTAAATAAAACATTACCAACCGCTGACTGAAAAGATGACTGAGACCAGGAATGTACAGATTTACTAAAACTCTTCCACCAAGTTCTACCTGACATTCCATTCCATTCGTGTTCAATATCACTTAATTCACCTTGTTCATGTCTGAATATAATTTCTGCTTCCTTTAACTGTTTCGTTAATAAATCTAACAAACCCTTATCTTTCTTTATTTCACTTGTCCACATATCCCAAGGAAAATCATTTATCTGTGATAAATTGAATTGTATCGGAAATGCCGTTAAGTTTCTCTTTCCTATAGAAGTGATATTAAAACTTCCTTCTTTCTTTGAAAGAGATCTCACATCTCCTTCTATACAATACAAACCCATAGGTAGGTTTTCCTTATGTACACAAGCAGAATAGAAAACAGAAACCTTCTCTGTCTCAGACATGACCTGAAAACATATCTTAGTTGGACTTACTGGAGTCACCAGATCATGTAGTGTCTGTACAGTCTCTATTCTCGCATGACAAGAAGAATGATTATGAAAACATGAATGATAAATCACCTTATCCTGTCCAGGTAAACACATCACCTTAGAAACAAAATGCAAACATGAAGAAATGTCTACTTGTTCAGTGTTCACTCCATCAAATGCAAAATCTGTGTACTGCAGTTGATAGAACACTTGTTGTGTGTTGCTCACAGGTATACCCAAAACTGTAACAGGAACAATAGTTCCTTCTCTTCCAATCACCGGGATTAGTGATGTGCCAACACAAATGTTTCGTTCACATCCTAACCACTTATTTACCCACAAATCCGTATGATTCAATGCAAAATCATACTCTACAGGTAAATTTCGCAGTATTCCCAGTGGAGTAACTCCACTCTGTAAAGCTTGTGCAATCAACTTCAAATTAGAAGAGTACTCTACCTGTATCTCCAGGCACGCTTTAGCCACTTGTGTTTCGTGTGTGCTTTCCACGAGAGCTAATGTAGCATCCTGTAGATGTGACACGGAAGAGCCTAGTACAGCAGCTGTATTCATTACCATCTTTTCAAGAAGTTGATTCAGACTCTTCTGAACCTTTACACCTTTTCCTCCAATAAAACCAATATTATCCAAATCTGACTTAAGTGTCTGTATATTCATGCCATTAGTCAGACTTCCCACTGTCCCAATTCCTCCCAGAATTCCTTCTAACACTCCTCTCTTACTCCTAGTCTGAGCTGTTCTTTTCCCAAACCATTGTTCTATCCCCATCTCCATGTTTATGAGATGTGATTGACACTGAGGAAACCTGGTAGAGATCTTCCAATGAGACATATTGAAAGTCCACACCATTGTCATAAATTCTCCATCCCTTAATAAGGACTTGGACTGAAATTGATTAATTTGGAAAGGAGTAGACGGCATGAACCTCGTGTCTGTGCATGCACTATCTGCTGCTGACCAAATATTCACACTAACGTCTTTACAATGTCTGTAATGTGTCTTTGTTTCAACGCAACACTGGTAAATTCCAGAGTCCCTGGAAGATGGATTCTCTATGGAAAAATGAAAGTATCATCCATCCACCTGATATTACCAATCTGACCTCTGTGAATGACATTAGTTGGACTGTTTAAAAAACTTCCCAAAAATGATGAATTTTTGGTCCATGTCAACAAAGACTCAGAAGGCAATTTCAACCTTGTGTTACATTTTAACATTATGGGTAATGTATTTACTTTATTATGTACTGTCTGTGGTGAAACCCTTATTTCCGGAACTATAGTGTTAGTAACGGTAAACACTACAGATACCTGAACTTGCACAGGTTCCCGTGTTATCTGGAAATTCCATGTTTTGACCCAATCTTTATCTCCTTCTGTGATGGAGAGTAAAGAAGGATCCAGAATTTTCCCAAAAACCTGAGTTTTTAACAAAATTTCTGTTTTGGATCTTCCAAACTTTCCCCTTGCAATCATGTCATTTGTAATATCACCGGACCATACAGCAGGTTCATCACCTCTGATCTCTATGTTCCAGTATAGTACATCTGTAGGAGAACATTCCCATGTACCAGTTTTATTATTGTGTACATATTCTCCTTGTAATTGTGTGAATCTAGTTTTAGGTCCTGCAATCGCATGTAATATTATGTCTGTGTCGTGTATGAAATGTAATTCAATGCAACATTTTGTTCCATATCCCATGCAGATATTTCCTGTTATCTCCACAGAATCGTCCGTGATGTTCTCTGTCAGTAAGTTCCGTGTATCTGATCCTCTTGGTCTTCGAGAATGTTGAATCTCTCTAGTCTGTTCATTCACATCATTGGCGATTGTTCCTTGATGTAACATGTAAACAATGACGAAAATAAAGCAAAGCAGCAGGAAAGTAGATCCCATCACGTAGAAGCTTGTCTTGAGCTTGGGAAGATGTTCTTTCTCCAGAAGGCTTGATGTCATCTTTCCTTCAAAGTCTTTAGGTTCTTTATTCCAGTTCGTATAGGAATCCATTTCTTCCTGGAAAGAAATGCAGTATCATTATTTTGTCACAAATATTTTGCACTGGTCAACGTGAACCCACACTTTTTGTGTTTTCCGGGTCTTTTTTACCACATTTGACACTCGGTGCACAAGAATCATGACTTGTCCCATAGTCTCAAGGACTTCAAAAGGACCTTCCCAATTACACTCCCATGGACCACTCTTGCGAAAGGTTTTGATCATCACTAGAGCACCTTTCTTGAATTTGGACTCATAGGGTGGCTCCATTTTCTGCATTCTCGATGCCGCATATGGCAGAATCGCTTTCAGGTTCTCCTGTAGCGATCTCAACCATTGGGACCTTGAGATAGCATCTTTTTGTGGAGTGGATAAAAATGGCTCATGTGGAAACCACAATGGCATTTTTCTTCCCGTCATCAACTCAAACGGAGTGAATTGAGTTGTAGAAGAGATTGAACCTCTTATACTCATCAGTATGAAAGGAACCTTGTCAACCCAAGTGTTACCTTTGTCCAAAAGCATCTTTGCAATTCTGGACTTGATTGTCCTATTCATTCTTTCCACAATTCCCGCAGATTGTGGATGATAGGGGACATGAAATTGCTGTCGCGCCCCTAGAATAGCACAAGCAGTTTGCATGATTTTACCTGTGAAGTGGCTACCTCGATCGGAGGTAATCATCCTTGGGATCCCCCAAGTACAAAAGACATGTTGTACCAATTCCCTTGCTGTGGACAAAGCATCATCTTTCCTAACAGGTAATATTTCTACCCATTTTGAGAACACATCTACCACAATCAATGCATACCTGAGACCATGTTTACCTGAGGGTAAAGGACCAATATAGTCTATCTGCAGTGTAGACCATGGACCATCTGCAGGTGCGATCCGTAGAAGTGGTGGCTTCTGTCCTTTAGGTCTTGGATTTATTTGGGCACAAATGAGACATGATAGTACAACACTTTGAACTGTTTCGTCCATTTTTTCCCAATAAAATTTCTCCTTGAGAATGACTAACAATTTCTGTTGTCCCAAGTGACCTAAACTCTCATGGTTGTATCGAGTGAATTCTACCTGTAGATGTTTTGGTACAACTGGACGCAATTCTTCATTTGAACTGTGACACAAAACCCCATTTTCACAGATAAAAGGAGGTTTTAGATCATCCAGAAAAATAACAAGAGAAGGATCTTTTCTCTGTTCTTCTGCAAATGAAGGTATGTACGTGTCTGTTCTTTGAACCGCTGAATTCTCAGAAGGTTCAGAGTCAAACACTTCCTCTCCTGTCAGGGCAGCTTCTTTGGCTAGAGCATCTGCGGTTGCATTTCCTACAGATAACTCATCATCAGATCTTTGATGTGCAGCGACTTTCACTATAGCAAATCTATTTGGGGCCCTAGATGCCATCTCAAAAATTGATTCTAGCGTTTCGCGGTGCAACAAGGCTTTGTTGGATGAGTCCACGTAGCCTCTCCTTTCCCAAACAGGCAGGTAATCGGTTAGGGATCTGACAACATAGGAGCTATCACTGTAGATTACCATTGGAGTCTGATCATCAGCTTCATTCAGCTGAAGGACCATTCTTACCGCTTCTATCTCTGCCCTTTGAGCTGAGAAATGACTTGGTAACTTGTGTTTTACCACTTGTCCTCGCTTGGAATAGAAAATTCCATATCCTGTGTGATAGTGTCCTTCCAGAAAAAATCTAGAACCGTCTACAAACACAGGTTCATCTGCGTCTTCCGACTGTCGTCTGAAGAGAGATGGACTTGGTTCATGGAACGTTTCTATGCAATCATGGGTTTGTCCTTCATACTGCATCAATTGAGGAAGAACATACTTGGCCTTGTAATCTACCTCAATTTGATTTGGAGACAATGAGAGCAACCAATGGGCAAATCTCTGATTTGACACACCTGGGATGTTTTTCTCAAAGAGAAGTTTCAGTGTGGAATGTGGCGTTTGGAGAATAACCTTTTGGAACCCGATGATGTGTTGAGTGATTTTTATCGCAAAATACACTCCCACCAGGTGTCTTGCGCACACCTCAAACCCCCTCTCAACAGGTGAGAGAAGCTTAGAGAAGTACCCCAAGATTCTCCATTCCCCCCCCTTGCAGCTGCAGCAAAACCACAGAGACACTTGTCTCTGAAGTGTGTGCTTGAAGCGCAAAAGGTGCGTTCCTTTCCACCATACTTAACGCAGGTGCGTGTTGTAGATCATGTTTCAATTGTGTGAAGGCTTTTTCCTGTTCAACACTCCAGGGACCAAAATAATCATCATTGTCACCTTTTAAAAGATCATACAAAGGTCTGGCTTTGTCAGCAAAATTTTCAATGAAATCCCTTGAGTAATTTACAAGCCCTAAAAAATGTCTTAGTGCCTTGTGTGATGTTGGAATTGGAAGAGATGCAATTGCCTCTATTCTGTCCTGTAGGGGTCGCCGTGTACCTGGATTTAACAGAACTCCTAAAAACCTGACCTCAGTCTGCATCAGCTTGACCTTTTTGGTATTCAGTTTTAAACCTGCATCATGCAGCAGCTCAAACAATTCTGCAAGCAAGATCACGTGCATCTCCTTGTCCTCCGTGCTCAACAAGATATCGTCCACATATTGCAATAAACATTCCGGACGAGAAAATTTTGACAAAACGTTCGCTAGCGCCTGATGAAAAATGCTTGGCGACATACTTGCCCCCTGAGGAAGACGACAGCATACAAATTGCTGATCGAGGTGGTTGAATGCAAGCTTATATTGGCAACTTTGCTCAATCGGTATACTGAAAAAACCATTACTGATATCCAATACTGAGAAATACCTTGCCTTAGCATCCAATCTCGACATCATGTCATGTGTATCAGCTACAATCGGTGCTACATTGGGAGTATACTTATTGAACATCCTCAAGTCCAACAACATCCTATAGCTACCATCGCTTTTCAGAACACACCACAATGGATTGTTACAAACAGAATTTGCCTTACGTATCACACCTTGAGCCAACAATTCCTGTATAATCTTCGACATCGGAGCAACTGACTCCGGAGGCAACTTATACTGACGCTGTGGAGGTGGGTCTCGGCCTTCAATTTTGACAACTACATCCTTCATTGTTCCAACCTCATTCCTGTACTGAGCCCATAAAGAAGGAAACCGCTGTACTAACTCAGTCAATACTTCATCATTACCAGTTTCAGGCCACAAATGATCTGCTGACACTACATCGGTCAAACAAATGGTCCCGACATGACTATATTCATCTGGATCAATAACTACCGCCTTACAACCGTTAGAATCTTTCCAAACTGTTTTGTTACCCAAATCAATAATCCAGCCATGCTTTTCCATAAAATCAGTGCCAATTATATTCTCAATATCCTGACAACACCAAATATCCATTTTCGTTTTCAAAAAACCAGGTACTTCCAAAGAAACATCCTGCGCTAAAGTCACCTTTGTTCCATTTTTACCACTGAAACCAACAATTGTACATACAGGGGAATCTGGCTTTAAATGTAAATCAACATTTGTGACACTCAATTGCTCACCTGTATCAAGGAGAAATGTTACTTCCTGACCTTCAAGATTTACCTTTAAAAATGGTCGACCACAGCTATCCATTGAAACTCGAGTGACAAATTCCAGTGGATGTAGCCTGGGGACCGGCTTTGCCAGTCAGGAGGATGGAGAAGGGAGAAGAGCAGCAGGTGTCTTGCCTCTTCCATCCAATCCCTGTATGGTCATTTCCCTTATCTGTCTGGTCAGAGGTGCATATGGTGATTGGTTATTTCTGTTGTCAGTATGAGTGGGCGCATATGAAGGTGGAGGTGCTGAAGATGGGGGAGGTGCACTGGATGTGTTTGGCATCAGTCCATTTTCCTTACCCAGCCTTTCCTCAACTCCCGCCCTCAGGAATTTCTTGCATTCCCACTTCAGGTGTCCGGGTAGGCCGCAGAAAAAGCAGTGAATTGTGCTTTTCCTGTTACCCCCCCCTGAATTCTTGTTTTTAGAATTCAACACCGGTCTTTTGTTGTTTTTGATCTGTTTTTCCTGGGATACTAATGTGTCAGTGTTCCCTTCTATCATGGCTATTTTTGATTTTACCTGATTTTGCTTCATTCGTCTACGTATTCTATCAATAAATGATGTGGCCTCTTGTAGACTTTCCATTCTAGAAGCTATTTCGAATGAAGCAGGGTCCAAATATTTAAACTTTTTAACAAAGGCCTTGATCATGGAAGGCGGTTCTTGATCAGATCCGATTTCCATTATCATTCTGTAGGCCTGTTCAAATTTGACTACAAAGACAAATGGATCCTCCTGTATGTGTGTCTTAAGGTTTTCTAACAATTCGACTGTTGGGATAGACTCTCCTGTGGTAAAGAGAATCAACTGTCTCAGCCTATCTTCCTTTGTGTCATGGATCAGGTCATTGTGTTCGTCAGTCCTAGGTGTTGCTTGTAACCTTTTTCCCATGTGGGAGGGAAGCCATACCCTGAAAATCTTGTTTCTCTGTTCATTTGTTAGATTATATTTATCGGAATGTGACTCAAAAATGTCCGCATTATGGAAGGCGTCCATTTTATCATCATATTTGGGTATGTCTTTAATGATTTTCATTAATTGGTCATGGATTTTAATGTTAAGACGGGCGGCCTTATCATGTAACTTCTTTTTCCGAAGTTCCTCCTCATTCAGAGTCCCGTCCTCGGCCGTATCCAGCCCGTCCGGTACGTCTGAACCTAAACCTGATGCAGGTGACTGGGAAGGATCTGTCTTGTTCTGTCTCGTATTAACAGATACATATTTAATATCGTTCCGTAGTTTTGATATTAAATCTGCTCTTGTATCCAACTGATCCTCCAGATGTTCGATATGTTCTGCTAATGTTGAACAATTTGGACAATCTGTTGTCTCTGCATCTGTGACGTGTGTGTCTGTTGTATTGGGCGTGCCTGTTGTTATGGGTGTGTCAGTCACCATGCAGATAGTGTGTGCATATGGCTGTGCCCCACCCACCATGGAGTTGTAAGTGTATACCATACCCAATACATTCTGTATCTTTTTCTGTAACCGATTCACAGTAAAAAACTTTTTATCTAGCTTAGTATTCTCAAGTTCACATTGCCGGTACAAATTTGACCATAACTGTGCGTCACTATGTGTATGGTCAAAAGAATACTCTACATGACAGTTACTAGAATAATCATGAATAAAATCCATTTCTCACCAATATGTGATGCTTGTACTTGAATGGCTTCAACCGTCTTATGGATGGATGGTCCTCGGATGGCTCCAACCGACTGGATGGATGGTCCTGAGATGTCTCCAACCGTCTTTTGGAAGGATGGTCCTGGAATGGCTTTGACACATACGACCTCCGTGCAGCTTGTCACGTTAACCCTCTCTTAGGTTCTGATGTGGACACAGTGTATCGTCTTTGCCTGCATTACTTGGACAGAAATTACTCACAGACCCACAGACCCCCCTTCTCGGACAAAGGGCAGGGAATGACGTGAGAAAAAAAAAAAAAAAAAAAAAGAGTCCTTCTGCAAGAATAGGCAGCGTGAAAAAAATCACCTCGCACAGAAAACAGCTGTGTTTCACAATCATTCAGGCTGGTGCTCGCCAAATGTTAAATAATGGGTTTACGGCGACAACTGCATAGCCAGTATATAATGATTGGAGCAAAGATAGGTCAAAAACATATTATGAATTTATTCAGATAAGAGTTGGAGGGTTACAGTCATTAGAGAAAAATAACTGTCGTGGCTTGAGTTAATAGATGGATAGACAGATAGAAAAAATAACAGTTCATTTATCTTACATCGCTGTAGTGTGTAAGCCGTCTCGGGATGATCTGTAGATGGTCTGGTCGGATGAGTCCGTCTTTCTCCTCCCTCCTTCTCCCTCCTTCTCCTCAACCTTTGAAGTGTGGGCTTCTTTTATAACCCAAACCCCTCCTCCTGATTGCCCTTATCTCTTTACATGGTAACACAAAAACTAACTATCCTAATTTAGTTGAGCATTACATCATGTCACGTGGTACGTTTTACCCGCGAAATAAGTGTACTTGCGCACTAGAGACTTGTAACAAAACCTACTTCAATTTATAAATAAACCCTTTGAGGCTCGCTGAACTTTGACCTTAAAGAAACAGTAAGAAGGTTCTCATAGCTATTTCAGCTCTTAGCCCAACATTCCAAACAGAATATAGCAATATGCTGACAACTTTGACAAACAATGTCAGATGGCTTTGATGAACAACTAGCAGATGACTTTGGTTTTACCATCTCAAACTCTTGGTTAACATTTTCCAACTTACAGACTCTCCTTAAAGGGATGGGCGAAATATACATACATTATATGAATGCATGTAATCCAGTCTATGAATCAAATCTCCATAAACTCACTATTTTACACCCTGAATTAGTGACTAGTTATAGACACATCTCTCTAATTAATACAGATGTAAAAATGTATTCAAAAATATTAGCCGAAAGATTAAAAGAAATTCTCCCATCATTGATCCATCAAGACCAACTAGGATTTGTTAAAAATAGACAAGCATCAGACGGTACTAGAAGATTACTAAACATTCTTGAATACGCTAAAAAATCTAGAACACCCACCCTACTTTTATCGCTTGACGCTGAGAAAGCATTTGATAGAGTGGGGTGGGAATTCTTGGAAAACATCCTGGAAAAATTTGGCTTTAACAACACATCCATTAACGCCATCATGGCGCTATATTCCTGCCCCTCAGTCACAATTAAATCAGACAACCACTCTTCAAAAACTTTTATGGTAACCAATGGAACTCGTCAGGGATGTCCATTATCACCGCTAATGTGTCAGGTCAAATGAAAAAATTAAATGTATTTCCATAGGCAAAGAAAACTTTAAAATAAGTCTTTTTGCGGACGATGTAATTATGACTCTCAGCGACCCATTAAACTCCATCAATGAGATAAACAACATTTTGAAAGAATTCTCCATTGTTTCAAACTTTAAAATGAATGAGAAAAAGTCAAAAATGCTAGCTCTTAACCTCATCCCAACAGCACAAGAAAATCTTAGAAATAATGTTAATTATGAATGGGTTACAGACGCTATTGAATACTTAGGTATTACTTTCACAAAAGATATTAAAAGCACCATAATCCTCAACATGAATAAACTCTTATCTCAGATTGAAAAACACTTTGCAACATACAACAAAACCGAAACGACTTGGCTTGGTAGAATATTGGTAGCTAAGATGTTTATTCTACCCAAAATTTTATATACAATTAGATGTCTAGCTATCATCATCCCAGACGAATTCCTAGTCAAATTGCAAAAATTGATCAACAAATATGTCTGGAATAATAGTAAAGCAAGGGTGGCCAAAAATACATTATTCAAAAATAAAATTAATGGAGGATACGGCCTTCCTAATATACAAGCATATTATTACTCAAATTTATTAAAACAAACCAACAATTGGTTATTAAAAAATGAAAATACTCCAACTTGGGTTAACTTGGAACTAATCTTATCAGGATATAATTCTTTCCGCTCTCCTTTACTGGAACAGTTACTAAGCCCTGGAGGACGAAAATCAAATACCTATGATAGCAGCACTATTAATGCTGCATTTACTTCCTGGGAAAAGATTTCAAGAGTCTCCAAAGACAAAATGACTTTTGAAGTCTTTAAAAATACAGAGATAAAAAATATAGATTTGTCAAACAATACCGAGACAGTAGATAGATGGATCCAGTCAGGGATAAAATACATAAAAAATATATACGATGGTACAAACTTCACCTCATTCTTACAACGTAAACTACAAAACAATATACCAGATAAAGATCTTTATTTCTTCCTAGAAATAAGGAAAACCATCCGGAAACTTATAGAACCCAAATGTAAAATAAACAAATTCATACTTAAATTGAAAAACAACCCTAATAACAAATTAATATGGAGTCATAAGAACATCTATCATGCCTACAATTCTGAACTCACCACAAGAAAAATGATACACATATCCAGTTGGGAAAGGACTTGAAAGTAGAATTCACCCAATACCAAATGGATAAAGCTTTTAAAAACACATACCTTTCCAATATCTGCGCTACATTACATGAAGCTTATTATAAGATTTATACCAGATGGTATTTCACTCCGGACAAAGTAGCTAAAATATTCCCAAGCCAAAAACCAACATGCTGGAGAGGTTGCGATACAAAAGGTGACATTGTTCATATTTTTTGGAGCTGTCCTAAAATCAGAAGCTTATGGCAGAAAGTGTCTAAAATAATAAATCTGATAATGCACTCAAAAATAAGTCTAACCCCACAATTAGCTCTCTTATCGATAGATTCGGATACAATAAACATAAAATACAGGGCCATCGTAATTCATATCCTTCTAGTTAACAAAATCGGATTGGCGGCACGTTGGAAATCCAATAAAATTCCAAATATTTACGATCTAATAGAAAAAATATCCCTTCATAAGTTCTATGAAGAGAAGCATGCTCTAATTAATAACTCTTGGAAGAGATTTCATAAAAAATGGGACCCATGGACTGACTTTATTAACAACAATACATCAAATTTTAAATCTAATCTAGTTCTAATTCTTGTATAAACGTAATACACAATACTTATTCAATTAGTTTAATAAGAAAATTGTTTGTTTACATCTATCTCCTGACATATTATTTGAATATCATACTTTATAAATACTTAATCTGACTGTATGTCATAGTTTTTACCAATGTTATTTGTTTTGTTTCTCCTTTTGTATATGTCTACTGTATATTATTTGTTTGATATAGCATGAAGTAATGCTTTACAGCACTTTCTGTTTTATTGTTTTTGTTAGAACTGTTTTATGTATAAACTTTGAAAACCTAATAAAAATTATTGAATCATAATACACTAAAGGCCCCGTCACACTAAGCAACATCGCTAGCAACAGATAATGTTGGAGAGGGAAGGGCACCACCCAATGGGATCTCCAGGTATACGATAGCAAAGTATAGGTATAGGTATACTCTTTCCTCCTTTTTTGTACTTTAACATCGCTAGCAACATCGCTGCTAACGAACAACTTTTGTGACGTAGCAGCGATATTGCTAGTGATGTCGCTGTGTGTGACATCCAGCAACAACCTTGCCCCTGCTGTGAGGTCGTTGGTTGTTGCTGAATGTCCTGGGCCATTTTTTAGTTGTTGCTGTCCCGCTGTGAAGCACACATCGCTGTGTGTGACAGCGAGACAGCAACAACTAAATGTGCAGGCAGCAGGAGCTGGCTTCTGCGGAGGCTGGTAACCACAGTAAACATTGGGTAACCAAGAATCCCTGTCCTTGGTTACCCGATATTTACCTTCGTTACCAGCCTCCGCCGCTCTCACTGTCAGTGCCGGCTCCTGCTCTGTGCACATGTAGCTGCAGGACACATCGGGTTAATTAACCTGATGTGTGCTGTAGCTAGGAGAGCAGGGAGCCAGCGCTAAGCAGTGTGCGCTGCTCCCTGCTCTGTGCACATGTAGCTGCAGTACACATCGTGTAATTAACCCGATGTGTGCTGTAACTAGGAGAGCAGGGAGCCAGCGCTAAGCGGTGTGCGCTGCTCCCTGCTCTCTGCACGTGTAGCTGCGTGCGCTGGTAACCAAGGTAAATATCAGGTTGGTTACCCGATATTAACCTTAGTTACCATGCGCAGCGTCTTCCACGCGGCGCTGGGGGCTGGTCACTGGTTGCTGGTGAGCTCACCAGCAACTCGTGTAGCGATGCTCCAGCGATCCCTGCCAGGTCAGGTTGCTGGTGGGATCGCTGGAGCGTCACAGTGTGACATCTCACCAGCAACCTCCTAGCAACTTACCAGCGATCCCTATCGTTGTTGGGATTGCTGGTAATAAGTTGTTTAGTGTGACTGGACCTTAAGTCGTGCCCTTGAGAAAGTCACCCCAGGTGACAATATGTGAGGCTTCTATTATCTCCCTGTACCCTTATCTTGTCTTACTTGGCTCCTCCAGGCTTGTATACTTTGGGTCTTATTTTGGTATCATTATTTGGTTTATTCAAAAAACCACCATTCTTGTATTAAATAAACAACAGGAAACCATAGTATACGGCCAAAATCAATCATTTTATTAACAGACTATTTTATTTATTGACAAAACATTTAACACATAAAATGCCAACAGGTATTTGGGAGGACAGAGAGTATAAAACACTATAGTTGTAGATCAAAGCAGTATCCAGGGATTAATAAATATAAAGTGAGACAGTGCTTGCAGGCATCCAAGAAAAATTCTTTATATATTCAACCCGAATTGCAGCCTATAACAATATAAAGTGCAAAAGTGCACGTTCTAGCATTAAACAGACAGCAGGGGGAGCCCAAACAATTGATTCATATGGAAATCCACAGTCAATAGATAATATAGTTAAGCGAAGCAATCAAAGAGGATTCAGGCAACTGCAGTATGCAAAATATGCTAAAAAGGCTAATAGCCGGCGGCAAAACAAGTCACAGCAGGAAAAATCTACATTTAGCTAAGTAAATAGGCTTACAAGTAGCACATAATACCTCTGTCCACACACCCACGCCTCCAACGCACGTTTCGTGACAACTTCTTCAGGGAGCGTGTGTTGGAGGGGTAGGGGGATGGTATATGAACACATCGGTGGCCAGTGAACAGCTGAGTACAAATCAGCTGACATGCCGGGTGAGTCAAAGTACGGCGCATGCGTCCTCCGCACCAGCCGTAATAGGGGAAGACATGCTGGCGGGCAGCGGAGGAAGAGCGTCGGCAGCCGTCATGGAGACGGCGTCCGAGCTCCAACCCCTATAGCCACCGTCATGACAACCCACGACCGTGCTTTGGCGCATGCGCACTAACTCAGAACTGGAACTTAGTTACGGGCATATGATAGCCCATGATATAGCCATCAGATCGGACCAAGAGTTTGTGCGTATAATATAAAACCTAATATAATCAGGGTAAGATGAAAGAAAAGAGTAAGTAGTGAAGTGCACAAAAAGTGAATAATAGAAGTGAAATTAAAAAAGAAAGTTGTGGATAGTGTTAAAGGTGCATAATGAATATAGTATATAAGTGTATAAAGAATTATATAAAGAATGTAAAAAACCATTCAAAGCCATTGCAAGCTTTACATATAAATAATTGTGTAATACAATGTGAACACATGCACATACATATACATATAAATTATTCATTATATAAATTACAATGCACAGTGTAATATTGATAATAAAGTGAATAAAATTGTTTGCAAAATTATGCATTATGTGATTTAAACAATGTGAAGTATATACGATGATTTCATCAAAGGAAAATATAAAAAAAAAAAAAAAAAATTTATGAAAGTTTTTTTTAAAAAAATTGTTGTTGATCGCGTAATCTTGATCCATCAGAGGTCAGAATGCTCTCATAAATATCCACCCGACATGAAAATATACATGGGCCGAACTATGATAAGAATAAAATAAACAGTTAAAATCAATAACATACACAAATGTATAAAAACAACCACCCTACCCCCCTAAAAAAGTCCGAAGAACTGAATCCTAAAACCAGTTTATAAAAATGACGCGAAACCAAAATTCTCATTAAGACCCCTCGGTGCAACCGTATTCAGCCTATATATCCATCTACTCTCAACCTGTGATAGAGCTTTGAATAGATTGCCACCCCTCTGACCAAGGCATACCTGATCGATGGCAATGATGGAAAGTTTACTGGCATCACAATTGTGCCAGAGTTTAAAATGCCTAGCCAGGGTTTTCAATTGCTCACCAAATTTGGATTTCTTCACTTTTTCAATATCGCGCACATGTTCCCTCACGCGAAATTTGAGCTCCCTTGTGGTCATACCAATATAAACCTTTTTACAGGGACAAGTCGCGTGGTATATAATACCTTTGGATGAGCAAGTTAGCTGATGAAGAATCTTATAGGTCCGAGTTTGATCGCCATTAAGGAATTCCTTACTTTTCTTTAGATTCAGACAAGCCCTGCATGTGCCACAGGGAAAAAATCCCTTAATATCTTCAGACTGATCTATACTTCTAGACTGGTAATGGCTTCTCACTAGTAGATCTCTAAGATTAGCACTACGACGAGCGGTAATCTTAGGCTCTGATTGGAGAACATTTTTCAAAATCGGATCAGTAAACAACACTCCCCAATGTGTTTTAATGATTTCTTTCAAATGTGTCCATTGACTGTTGAATTTAGTGATAAGTCTTACCTCACTATTAGAGGACACCAGACTGGATGAAGGTTTGTAAAGAAGTTCATTGCGGGAAACTTGTGTTGCTCTCTTAAGGCCATTGCGTATATTCCGATGGCTATATCCTCTCTCACGGAAACGGCTGTAAAGATCCCTTGATTGTTTATGGAAATTGTCATCCGTGGAACAAATTCTTCTTGCTCTTAAAAATTGTCCAATAGGAATACCCCTGATGGTACCTTTAGGATGTGATGATTGTGCATGGAGAAATGCATTCGTAGAAGTAGATTTCCTGAAGATGTCAGTCTCAAGAAATCCATCCGTGGTAGTTTTGATGTCAACGTCCAAAAAGCTCAACCTACGGCCATATTGGAAAGTAAGTTTAATGTTGAGCAGATTATCATTTAATCTCGACATCATATTCTCCAATTGCTTAGGAGACCCCTCCCATATAAACCATATATCATCAATATACCGTATCCAGTGATGGATACGGTCAACCTGGTCAATGGGATTACTTAAAAAGATCTCCCTCTCCCACGCTCCAAGGAACAGATTTGCATATGAGGGCGCACAAGACGCCCCCATTGCGGTTCCCTGGAGCTGGAGATAGACCTGGTCTTTGAACAAAAAGCAATTGTGCTTCAGAATGAAGTCCAATAGTACCAGCAGCAGTTCAATTAACTGTGGTTGAATATTGCTATTTTTCAAAAACCAGGATATTGCTTTTAGCCCGTCCTCATGCTTAATTGAAGTATAAAGACTTTCTACATCCGCCGTTACCATCACCATATTTTCTTGTAGTTGCAGATTGTCAAAATGACTTAATGCCGAGGTAGTATCCCTCACATATGATGGTAGGGTTTGAACTAATGGTTTTAAGTAGAAATCAATCACCTGACAAACCACTTCACAAAGGCCACCATTTCCAGAAACTATCGGTCTTCCAGGTGGATCTATTTCATTTTTGTGAAGTTTGGGCAACAAGTAAAGGGTGGGCAATTTGGGTTTCTTGCATATCATGGCTTCATAGAGTTTTTTTGTAATGATATTATCATTATAAGCCTTTTCCAAAATGGCGTGCAATTCCAGCTGAAATCTAGGAAGTGGATTTTGATTAAGTTTTTTATAGCATTTGCCATCCAGCAGCTGTTTATATGCCTGCTTCTCATAAAGCTTATTGCTCCAAATCACCAAATTACCCCCCTTGTCTGCGGGTTTAAAAACTACATCGGACCATGATTTCATTTCATTTAACGCCTCCATCTCTAGTTCACTTAGATTAGATATTTTATTCCTCTTGAGTTTCTCAATGTCATGAGACACTAATTTAACAAAAATGTCAACAGCTGGACAAGTATTGAGGTTAGGGAATGTAGAGGATCTACAATAAAGATGTATAGGATACTTACTCACATCCTCATCCTCTTCTTCATTCGCTAAGCTCTCAAGAATTTTCAATGCTTCCAACTCCTTTTTGGTCTCAAACGGAGAGTTATCCAGTTCCAAAGTTCCTTTTTCAAAGTGCCTTTTGAGTATCAATTTCCGGGCAAACAGATGTACATCTTTTATCGCTGTAAACTTATCTATATCACAAGTGGGAGAGAAAGTTAATCCCTTTTGTAAGATACTCTCCTGTAAGGGTGATAACAAGTGATCAGACAGGTTAATTACCTTGGGATTATCATCTCTCTTTTTCTTGCCAAAGTTGTCCATCTTAGTTTGTATACTTCTTTTTACTCCCTGTCTGGTACGAAAGGAATGTGGGTTTATAGAGTCACTATCCTGGAATGAGGTGCTACTGCCAGCCTCCGAAGACATGGAAGAAGAGGAATTGGCACGAGACATTCTTGGATTCTGGACAGGTTTCCTGTATTGCCAACGAAATATTCTCTTATTCTCATAATCCTTGAGATCCCTTTGATATTTTTTCAATTTCAAGGAACTTACATCCTGCTCCAATTTATTTAAATTTTTCTCCAGTTCTTTGTTGAATTCCTCCAATTGTTCGCTGGTTAAATTATTCTCAAGGTCTTTATACATATTGGGTAGTTGTTGATCAACCTCCTCAATCAATTTACTTTGCTTTTCATTGATAATCTCAATGAAATTTAATGAACATTGAGTTGCTACCTCCTCCCATCGTTTAATAAGAGCTTCATCATCTAAGTCAAAGGATGGATATATTTGCACCCTCAAACCCCTAGGGATAATCCTCTGTAAGAGGTAATTATCCAGAGAGGTTTTAGTCCACCACAAGCGGGTCTTTTTAAAAACTAATTTGGAGTAAGATTTTTTGGTTTCTAAAACGTCATTACGGATTTCTTTAAAAATACCTGTGGCACCATTACTAAATATAGTACTCGCTTTAGACTGCCAGATTTTTTCCCTGGCTTTCAGATCCATATTTGGTAGAAAAGGATTTTTATATCTGTTGAAAAAACAGAGATAATCAATAACCACACTATACCTTTTTATATACATATATACAGGCTTGTATACTTTGGGTCTTATTTTGGTATCATTATTTGGTTTATTCAAAAAACCACCATTCTTGTATTGTTCACATTGTGTCTGTGCCTCAGGACATAAAGTGTGTGATGTAGCGTGGTCGGCTGCGCAGCAGAAGACACGGGATCCAGGCATTAAGGGTCAAAGCACACGGTTTTAATGTCCAAACAAAAGTCCACAACAATATACATGTGCTTCTCCAGCAGAGACCTCAGGGAGTTGTGATCACTCCCTCACACCCGGCACACCTGCCCTTGTTCCTCTTTCCATTTAACCCTTCCTTCAGCCTGTAGGGAAACAGCATTAACCCTAGAGTGGATTTACTTTCTATCATGGAGTGAGCACAACCGGGGCGAGACATACCGGCCGTCATAGATAACCCCGGTCACAGTCTCACATACCCCCCCCCTCAGTTCAAGCGTGCGGGGTTGAACTCCCGCCATCAAACATGGGCCGCGGGATAAGGCATCGGCGTTGCCCTGCAACCTACCGGCCCTATGTTCAACCGTAAACCGGAAGTTCTGCAGAGAAAGGAACCACCGGGTAACCCGGGCATTCCGTTCCTTGGCGGACCTCATCCAGACCAGTGGAGAGTGATCCGTCACCAAGCGAAACTGCCGTCCCAGCAGGTAATAGTGTAGGGACTCCAAGGCCCACTTGATCGCCAGGCACTCCTTCTCCACTATGCTATAATTCCGCTCGGGAGGGGTGAGCTTCCTACTTAAAAAGGTGACGGGGTGTTCCTCCCCCTGACCCACCTGAGACAGCACTGCCCCCAGGCCGACCTCCGAAGCGTCAGTCTGTACTATGAACTCCTTCCGGAAATCGGGGTTTACAAGAACGGGCTGTCCGCACAGGACCCCCTTCAGGGCCCGGAAGGAGTCCTCGGCCTGCGGAGTCCAGCGCACCATGACGGACTTCTTGCCTTTGAGAAGGTCCGTCAAGGGGGCTGATAGTCCCGCAAAATCTTTTACAAACCTCCTGTAGTACCCCACGATACCCAGGAAGGCCCTAACCTGCTTCGTGGTCAGGGGTCTAGGCCACTTCTGGATCGCCTCAACCTTGTTAATTTGGGGCTTAATCACTCCTTGGCCTATCACGTAGCCCAAGTAGCGGGCTTCCGTGAGTCCCAACGCACATTTCTTGGGATTGGCTGTCAATCCGGCTGTTCGAAGCGCGTCCACCACCGCTTGTACCTGTTCCAAGTGGGTCTGCCACTCGGAGCTGTAAATGATGATGTCATCAAGGTACGCTGATGCATACGCCTGGTGGGGTTCCAGCACCACGTCCATCAACCTCTGGAACGTGGCCGGAGCGCCATGTAACCCAAAAGGTAAGACAACATAGTGGAAGAGACCCTCCGGCGTAACAAAGGCGGTTTTCTCCTTGGCGGACTCCGTCAGTGGCACCTGCCAGTACCCCTTGGTCAGGTAGAGCGTGGTAAAATATCGCGCCTGTCCCAGCCTATCAATCAGCTCATCCACCCGGGGCATGGGGTAGAGATCGAACTTGGATATTTCGTTCAATCTCCTAAAGTCATTGCAGAATCTTAAGGAGCCATCGGGTTTTGGTATTAGGACAATGGGACTAGCCCATTCACTCCGGGATTTTTCGATAACCCCCAGGCGTAGCATTGTCTTCACTTCCTCTGATATGGCTTGTCTTCGAGCCTCCGGTACGCGGTATGACTTCAGGCGAACCTTCAGGTGGGGCTCGGTGACAATGTCATGTTGTATCAGACTGGTCCTACCTGGCAACTCGGAGAAGACATCGGGGTTCTGCTGAACCAGCCGTCTGGCCTCTCGCCTCTGTTGCTTGGTGAGGGATTCTCCGATCCTTACTTCCGGTTCGTCCTCTCCGGAGGTTGCTGGAGCCGGGTTTGAACGACCCGAAGAGGAGGGAGATGGGGAAAAATTAACCATCAGGCTTTCCCGTTCCTGCCACGGTTTTAATAGGTTGACATGGTATATTTGTTCAGGTTTCCGCCTACCGGGCTGCAATACTTTATAGTTGACCACCCCGACTCTTTCCTTTATCTCGTAGGGGCCTTGCCACTGAGCCAGGAATTTACTCTCCGCCGTGGGGATCAATACCAACACCTGATCCCCGGGTTTAAAGGTCCGCACGGTGGCTTGTCTATTGTAGCGGCCGCTTTGCGTGGCCTGAGCCTCCTGTAAATGCTCCTTCACAATTGGCATGACCGCGCTTATGCGGTTCTGCATTCCTAAAATGTGTTCAATCACACTTTTATGGGGGGTGGGCTCTTGCTCCCATGTTTCCTTTGCCAGGTCCAACAATCCCCGGGGATGTCGGCCGTATAACAATTCAAAAGGCGAAAACCCCGTGGATGCCTGTGGCACCTCTCGTATGGCAAACATCAAATAGGGAAGCATCATATCCCAGTCTTTCCCGTCTTTGGAGTTCACCCTTTTGAGCATGGTTTTCAGGGTTTTATTAAATCGTTCCACTAACCCATCCGTCTGAGGATGATACACAGACGTACGCAACTGCTTGATCTGGAGTAGCCGACATAGTTCTTTGGTCACTTTAGACATGAATGGAGTCCCCTGATCCGTAAGGATCTCCTTGGGCAACCCCACCCGGCAGAACACAGAAAACAACTCCCGAGCTATAAGCTTCGCCGCAGTATGTCTGAGAGGTATCGCCTCTGGATACCAGGTGGCATAGTCAACAATCACTAGGATGTGTTGGTGCCCTCGAGCAGACTTTACGAGGGGCCCCACCAGATCCATCCCTATCCGTTCAAAAGGGACTTCTATAATGGGTAAGGGTACCAACGGACTGCGAAAGTGGGTCAGGGGTGCGGTAAGCTGACACTCCGGCAGGTTTCGCAGAACCGTTTTACCTCCCCAAAGACCCCGGGCCAATAGAACCTTTGCAATATTCGCTCCTGCGTTTTCTTGACCCCTAGGTGGCCACTCATCAGGTGTTTATGAGCCAAGTCGAGGACCCGCCGGCGATACGGCTGGGGCACCACCAACTGCTCTACCCCCACGCCCCGTATTTCATCTACCCGGTAGAGTAAATCCTGCTTCAGGGCAAAATGGGGGTACCTTACCTGGGCACCGGGCAGCTGTGCCACCCCGTCAATTACTAACACCCTATTCCGGGCATGTATTAATGTAGGGTCCTGGAGTTGGGCTGTCCCAAACGCATCCGGGGATGCCTCCAAGTCCGGGTTGGGCTCGACCGTCTCAGCCTCTCCTGCCAATACCTCTAGGGGCGACCTATCGGGTTCACACTCTGTCCCTATCATGGGGACACCTATGGCAGGCGTCCCGGATTCAGGATTGTAGGGCTCAGGTCCCGGACTGACCAATATCTGAGGGGACTTAGGAGGTCCCTTCCATAAAGTCCAAAAATAGGGCAGATCCCTTCCTAGGATCACGTCATAGGGAAGAGAGTTCATAAGTCCCACCTCATGTTGCACCTGACCGCAAGGTGCTGTGATGGTGACAATCCCCGTGGGATAGTCTCGGCGGTCCCCATGTATGCAAACCACCCCCACGGTATGTCCTGTGGCCTTTACTTTAGCCCTTAGAGTTGATCGCACAAGGGTCACTAAGCTTCCGGAATCCAACAAGCCGGTAACCGGACATCCATTCACCTGTATTTGGCACAAGTGGGGCTCAGTCTCTGGGGGGACCAGGTCAGCGGTACACACCACCTGAGCATACATTGAACCCCGCCGGGTAACCCCACAATCCATGGGCTCCGTGGTGAGTGGACACTGGGCTTCCATATGTCACACCCGCTGGCACCGCCAACATCTAACAGGGAAGGAAACCCCCTTGACGAGTTGTCGTTTGGGGTACATAACCTTCCGGACCTCAGGGACGGCGGGCGCGGCCTCAGACGGGACGGTAGCGGACTCCTGCACCGGTGTCGGCGGTGGGTCCTTGGCCCTAGGCTTGGAGGGGCCGGACCGACGGGTGGTACGCAAAGTCTCAGTGTCCCGTATCAAGTCCTACGTAGCCACATGCCGCTCTACCAGGCACACTAATTGGTCGAGGGTACTAGGGTTGCCCTGTCCTACCCACCGTTGAATGGTGATGGGTAAAGTGCGCACAAAACGATCAACTACTACCCTTTCCACCATTTGCGCCGGGCTCAGAGTGTCAGGCTGCAACCACTTTTTTACGAGATGCAACAAGTCATAGGCCTGGGAGCGTACGGGTTTGGCTTCCTCATAGAACCACTGATTTACCCGCTGAGCCCGTACATATGTATTCACCCCCAACCGAGCCAGTATTTCGGTTTTCAAAGTCGCATATTCTATGACGTCCTCGGTAAAGAGGTCCAGGTACGCTTTTTGGGGCTCCCCCGTCAGATAGGGCGACAATACCTCAGCCCACTGGGGGGTCGGCAGCTTTTCCCGCTCGGCCACCCGCTCAAACACCGCCAGGAACGCTTCCACATCATCCCCCGGGGTCATCTTTTGCAACGCTTGTCTCACCGCTTTCCGGACGCTGCCGTTGTCACCCGGTCCCGGGGTTGTTGCTGCCGGTCCGGCACGGATCGACTTGGCCAGGAGAACCATCTGTTCTTGGTGTCTTTGTTCCTGCGATTTCAAGGATTGGAGCAGGTGTGCATTGGTCTGTTGCTGCTGTGCATTAGCCTGTTGTTGCTGTGCATTAGCCTGAACCAGCTGCTTTAGAATGTCCTCCATGGCGTCGCTGGGTTTGGGCTGTAGTACAGCTGCTTGAATCCAGGACATGTGCTACCGGGTCACCAGAAAAGGAAGCCACACCTCACCGGGCTGGCATGCCCGCCGAATCTCCACCATATGTGAGGTAGCGTGGTCGGCTGCGCAGCAGAAGACACGGGATCCAGGCATTAAGGGTCACAGCACACGGTTTTAATGTCCAAACAAAAGTCCACAACAATATACATGTGCTTCTCCAGCAGAGACCTCAGGGAGTTGTGATCACTCCCTCACACCCGGCACACCTGCCCTTGTTCCTCTTTCCATTTAACCCTTCCTTCAGCCTGTAGGGAAACAGCATTAACCCTAGAGTGGATTTACTTTCTATCATGTAGTGAGCACAACCGGAGCGAGACATACCGGCCGTCATAGATAACCCCGGTCACAGTCTCACAAGTATAATACAATCTATTTATAGCTCTTGTCTGCGTCTGTATTGAGCTGCATTGTATATATTATATATACACACACATATATACACACATACACATATATACACACACATACTCTATATAACTCTATATACACACACACACATATATACACACATACACACACACACACACACACTGCAGCTTAATACACAGACATCTGTGGGTTTTTTCCATTTTTACAATTGTTGCTTGTAAAATTGACTATTGTGTATTCATTTATTGACTATTATGAACTATGTATCTCACCAGCCTTGGTTTTGGTCCATACCTGTGTGTGCATACATGTTGTAATTAAATGTAATTTTTTTTTTGTGATCTCCCTCTGTGGTACATACTTTTTCTTGGCCCTTTTTTCTCAGGCCTGAAACACACATCCATGAAACACGTGCGTGTTTGGTCCGTTTCCGTATATACCGGAGACACGGCCAAACGTGCACCAATGTTATGCAATGTTTGAGGACATATGTGCGTTTATCATTAAGGTCTGTGTGTCCGTGTGCGTGCTACGTTTGTGTCTCCGTTTTGCACGGAAGCATGTCCGTTTTCAGCACGCAACACGCACGCACGGACCCAATGAAAGTCAATGAGTCTGTGCCCGAGTGACACGGACGCATCTCTGTTTGCTCCGTGTAAGTTTTGTGCTTTTTTTCATGTGATGTCGGTCATTTTCTTTATTTCTGTGTCGCTCTCTCTGTCTTGTCTGTCCTTCTCTCAGTCCGTCGGTCATTTCCCCTTCCTCTCTCATACTTACCGTTCCCCGATCTCCGGCGCGGCGCTCCACGGCAGTTATAAAAACTCCGGCGGCTTTTACTATTTTGAAAAAGGCGGCCGCTCATTAATCAATCTTGTATTCCCTGCTTTCCACGCCCACAGGTGCCTGTGATTGGTTGCAGTCACACACGCCCACCATGCTGAGTGACAGCTGTGTCACTGCACCCAATCACAGCCGCCGGTGGGCGTGTCTATACTGTGCAGTAAAATAAATAAATAAATGATTAAAAAAAACGGCGTGCGGTCCCCCCCCAATTTAAATACCAGCCAGATAAAGCCATACGGCTGAAGGCTGGTATTCTCAGGATGGGGAGCTCCACGTTATGGGGAGCCCCCCAGCCTAACAATATCAGTCAGCAGCCGCCCAGAATTGCTGCATACATTATATGCGACAGTTTTGGGACTGTACCCGACTCTTCCCGATTTGCCCTGGTGCGTTGGCAATCGGGGTAATAAGGAGTTAATGGCAGCCCATAGCTGGCACTAAATCCTAGATTAATCATGCCAGGCGTCTCCCCGAGTTACCTTCCATGAGTAATCTGTAAGTTACAGTAAATAAACACACACACCAGAAAAAATCCTTTACTTGCAATAAAAAACACTAACAAATACCCTTGTTCACCACTTTATTCAGCCCAAAAACCCCCTCCATGCCCGGCGTAATCCAGAGGTCCAGCGTCGCATCCAGCTCTGCTACATGAAGGTGACAGGAGCTGCAATAGAACACCACTGCTCCAGACAGTTCCATGCAGCAACTGAAGTGAGCCGCGCGATCTGCTCAACTGTCACTGAGGTAACTCGCAGCCACCGCTGGATCCTCCAACTGTGGCAGCAACTCACCTGTTACTACATCGCTGTCACTCTGGCAACTTGCTGTCAGTTGGAGGATCCAGCGGTGGCCACAAGTTACCTCAGTGACAGCTGAGCAGATTGCGCGGCTGTCTTCAGTTCACAGCTAGATTTGCATCAAGCACATTCAAAAATACGCCATCCTTAACCGTCCCCAGAATGACCCCGGGGTAGGTAGCAAAGTCTTTGCTGAACCATGACTTGTTCATCTTGGCTCCTTTTTAAAAACACAGCAAGCAAGGGTTACTCCAAGCGGAGTCTCCCTTTTTACTAAACATTGGGCCACACACACACCCACCCCTTCAGTGGCAGCACTTGTGCCCAGTTGTACACTTCACAGCTAGATTTGCATCAAGCACATTCAGAAATACACCATCCTTAACCGTCCCCAGGATGACACCGGGGTAGATAGCAAAGTCTTTGCTGATCCCAGCTCTTTTCATCTTGGATCATTTTTTAAAAACAATGTAAGCAAGGGTTACTCCAAGCGGAGTCTCTTTTTTTTCCAAAAATTGGGCCCCACACACACCCACCCCTTCAGTGGCAGCACTTGTGCCCCAGTTGTACACTTCACAGCTAGATTTGCATCAAGCACATTCAAAATCCACAAGTATTTACTCTCCCCAGGATGACACAGGGGTAGTAAATTCCTTGTGGATCCATGACTTGTTCATTTTGATGAACGTTAGTCTGTCCACATTGTCACTGGACAGACGCGTGCGCTTATCTGTCAGCACACACCCAGCGGCACTGAAGACACGTCCAGAGACAACGCTGGCAGCTGGACACGACAAAATCTCCAAGGTGTAAGTGGAGAGCTCTGGCCATTTTTCAAGATTTGAAGCCCAAAATGAGCAAGGCTCCATTTGCAAAGTCATGGCATCGATGTTCATTTGGAGATACTCCTGTATCATCCTCTCCAGCTGTTGACTATGTGTCAGACTTGTTGTCTCTGGTGGCCTTGCAAAGGATGGTCTAAAAAAATTATGAAAAGATTCAATAAAATTGCTGTTACCAGCACCAGATACGGTGCTACTGGTACGGGTAGACTGTTGAAGATGACGAGACCGTCCCATGTTTGTCAAGTTACAACTGGGAGATTCACTCCCTGCTAGAGATGAGCGAACAGGTCGCGGTTCGGCTCGAGTTCGGTTCGCCAAACGGAGGTCTTGTTCGAGTTCGGTTCGGCGAACGTTCGACGAACCACTCGAACCGCATAGGAAACAATGGCAGGCAATCACAAACACATAAAAACGTATGCCCCACCTCTGCATCTCGTTGGCCCAGGCTATACGTCATGACGTATTGCACCAGGGCTCGGCGGTGCTGCCACAGTCACTGTAACATGTGGAGAGTCGAATTCCAGCGTGTCGCCACATCGCATTTCAGGCGATGAACCAGCAGGCCGAAAGACTTTTGGAGCGATGCAAGTCGCTCAGCTGCGGTGGTTGAACGGCGGAAGTGAGCAGACAGTTTTTGTGCCCTGTTCAGAAGGCCATCTAGGCCGGGATAGTGTGTTAAAAATTGCTGGACAACAAGGTTCAACACGTGAGCCATACAAGGCACGTGTGTCACCTTGCCCAGGCGAAGGGCCGAACCCAGGTTTGCAGCATTGTCACACACGGCCTTACCAGGCTGCGAGTTGAGTGGAGACAACCATTTATTAAACTCAGTCTCCAGAGCTGCCCACAACTCATCCGCTGTGTGACTCCTATTTCCAAGACATGTCAAGCTAAATACCGCCTGATGCCGTTGCGCTCTGCTGCCAGCATAGTAATGAGGGGTGCGTGATTCCTTCTGCGCTGTTAGAACGCTGCTGGCCTGACCAGGCAGGCTTGGGGTGGAGGTGGAGGACCCAGATGAGGTGGAGGAGGCAGAAGCAGTGGCGGAACTTGGACAGACAGAGGATTGACACACAAGTCGTGGGGACGGCAAGACTTGTGCAGCAGACCCTTCACCATCTATCACCACAGTTACCCAGTGCCCAGTCAGCAACATGTAACGTCCCTGTCCATGCTTACTGGTCCAAGTATCGGTGGTGAAATGTACCCGTTCACACACAGAGTTTCTCAAGGAAGCGGTGATGTTGTGTGCGACATGCTGGTGTAGCGCGGGCACACCTTTCTTAGAGAAGTAGTGGCAACTGGGCATCTGGTATTGGGGCACAGCGACAGACATAAGGTCTCTAAAATCCTGTGTGTCCACCAGGCGGAAAGGCAGCATTTCGGTAGCCAAGAGCTTACAGAGGGATAAAGTCAACCTCTCAGCTTTGTCATGGGTCGCAGGAAATGGCCTTTTATTTGTCCACATCTGAGGGACAGAGATCTGGCTGCTGTGTGTAGACGGTGTTGAGTAGGGTGTCCCTGGAAAAATGCAGGTTTGTGAGGAAAGTGCAGGCATAGACATGATGTTGCCTTCATCCAACGTTGGTTCGATGTCTGAGAGAGCTGTACACACGCACTTGTTTCCCCTTCCAAACCAACTGACGACCTACCAAGCAAACTGCCTGTTGCGGTTACAGTGGTGGAAGTTGTGCGTGGAAAACCAGGTGTGACAGCTGTCCCCACAGTCCTAGAAGACGAAGAGCACGCGGATGCACTGGATGGGGCAGGGGGTGGATGGTTCACTCCGCTAGGCCGCATTGCAGCACGGTGAGCTTCCCACTGGGACATATGATATTTATTCATGTGACAATTCATGGAAGAAGTTGTCAAACTGCTGAGGTTTATCCCTCTACTAACAGAATCACAATAAATTTTACAGATGACATAATTTGGGCGATCTTTTGCTATGTCAAAAAAGGACCAGGTTATGCAAGGCTTAGAGGGCATGCGACCTGCTGATCCACCCCGACTAGTGCTCAGAGGCACAGTGGTGGCTGAGGATGCAGTTGTTGACGTACTACCAGTACTCTGACTCTGTCCAGGAAGGCGCAAGGTAACTTCATCGTCAGTTGCATCCTCCTCCACCGTCTCTGTTGACCTCCTCGAGGACCTGACTGTGGGTTGACAGTAGGTGGGATCTAGAACTTCCTCATTAATTGTTGTGTTTGCACTTCCTTCACCCTCAGACCGAGCCTCTTCTTGCCCTGACCGAATATTTAAGTTGTCATCCCAATCTGGTATCTGCGTCTCATCGTCATCAGTATGTTCCTCATTGTCTATTACAACAGGTGTTTCAGTTTGTGAATAAGGGTCAACATTATGCTCAGAAACTTGTTCATCACGGCCTGAATCTGAGTCACAAAGCTTCTGGGCATCACTGCAGACCATTTCCTGGTCTGTACTTGGTGTAGCTTGGGAGCAGACCTCTGATTCCCAGGCTATAGTGTGACTGAACAGCTCTGCAGACTCAGCCATCTCAGTTCCACCATACTGTGCAGGGCGGATGGAGACTTCAGAGCTGGGAGAAAGCAAGTGTGATTGGGATGACAACTCAGAGGACTGGTGTTTTTTGGATGCGGTAGTTGAGGTGGAGGAGAGGGCACTTGTTGGACCTCTTGAGATCTATTCAAGCATTTTCTTTTTTTGGCCATCATCTACCTTTGTTCCAGTTGTTCGTGTCCGTAAAAAAGGGAGCACATCGGATTGTCCACGGTAAGTAGTAGACATCTTACTTTTGCTGGAAGATGGTCTATCTTCAGCAGATGTTAATGGAGCTTTGCCACCTTCCCCATGGACAAACCCTTTTTTTCCTTTTCCAACACACCGCTTCCCCTTTCCACCAGCATCTGTCATTTTGCCACTCATTTTGATTGCGACAAGATTGTGCACTTAAAATGTGGTAGTAAAAATTGAGAGGTGGTGTAGATTGCAGCAGTGATCTATCTTTATTAACAGCAGAATAAACAACAATAACTATCCCTGACAATGCAACTACGGCCCTTAAACTGGCAGCATAGTTTGCTAGTATAATGGCTTAGTAACAATGAGTTTGAGTGTGCAATGCAGTGGTGCTGCAAATAGATTTGCACTAGTAGGACACTAATGGAAGTCCAACAGCCACTTTTATGATGCCACTAAGTTTACTCAGTGTTTGCCGGTATAATGGCTTAGTAACAATGAGCTTGAGTGTGCAATGCAGAGGTGCTGCAAATAGATTTGCACTAGTGGGACACTAATGGAAGTCCAACAGCCACTTTTAGGATGCCACTAAGTTTACTCAGTGTTTGCTAGTATAATGGCTTAGTAACAATGAGTTTGAGTGTGCAATGCAGTGGTGCTGCAAATAGCTTTGCACCAGTGGGACACTAGTCCAACAGCCACTTTTAGGATGCCACTAAGTTTACTCAGTATTTGCTAGTATAATGGCTTAGTAACAATGAGCTTGAGTGTGCAAAGGGCAGTAGGGTACAGTGGCAGGGTTGTGGGTCAGTGTACAGGAAAGGAAGCCTCACTTTCTATCCCTCCTAATGGGGAAATGCAGCGAGGAAGTCCCTGACCTTAGCTATACCTCAACTACCGCATCCAAAAAACACCAGTCCTCGGAGTTGTCATCCCAATCACACTTGCTTTCTCCCAGCTCTGAAGTCTCCATCAGCCCTGCACAGTATGGTGGAACTGAGATGGCTGAGTCTGCAGAGCTGTTCAGTCACACTATAGCCTGGGAATCAGAGGTCTGCTCCCAAGCTACACCGAGTACAGACCAGGAAATGGTCTGCAGTGATATCCAGAACCTTTGTGACTCAGATTCAGGCCGTGATGAACAAGTTTCTGAGCATAATGTTGACCCTTATTCACAAACTGAAACACCTGTTGTAATAGACTATGAGGAACATACTGATGACGATGAGACGCAGATACCAGATTGGGATGACAACTTAAATATTGGTTCACGTCAGGAAGAGGCTCGGTCTGAGGGTGAGGGGAGTGCAAACACAACGCTTGATGAGGAAGTTCTAGATCCCACCTACTGTCAACCCACAGTCAGGCACTCGAGGAGGTCAACAGAGGCGGTGGAGGAGGATGCTACTGACGATGAAGTTACCTTGCGCCTTCCTGGACAGAGGAGTAGTATTGATAGCACGTCTACAACTGCATCCTCAGCCACAACTCTGCCTCTGAGCACTAGTCGGGGGGGGCTCAGCAGGTCGCATGCCCTCTAAGCCTTGCCTAGCCTGGACCTTTTTTGACATAGAAAAAGATCACCCAAATCATGTGATATGTAAAATTTGTCGTGACTCTGTTAGTAGAGGTCAAAACCTCAGCAGTTTGACAACTTCTTCCATGAATCGTCACATGAATAAATATCATATGTCCCAGTGGGAAGCTCACCGTGCTGCAACGCGGTCTAGCGGAGCGAACCATCCAGCGCCTGCCCCTTCAAGTGCATCCGCGCTCTCTTCATCTTCTAGGACTGTGGGGACAGCTGTCACATCTGGTTTTCCACGCACAACTTCCACCACTGTAACCGCAACAGGCAGTTTGCTTGGTAGGTCATCATTTGGTTTGGAAGGAGAAACAAGTGCGTGTGTACAGCTCTCTCAGACATCGATAGCAACAACGTTGGATAAAGGCAACATTATTTCTATGCCTGCACTTTTCTCACAAACCTGCATTTTTTCAGGGACACCCTACTCACCACCGTCTACACACAGAAGCCAGATCTCTGTCCCTCAGATGTGGACAAATAAAAGGCCATTTCCTGCGACCCATGACAAAGCTAAGAGGTTGACTTTATCCCTCTGTAAGATATTGGCTACCGAAATGCTGCCTTTCCGCCTGGTGGACACACAGGATTTTAGAGACCTTATGTCTGTCGCTGTGCCCCAGTACCAGATGCCCAGTCGCCACTACTTCTCTAAGAAAGGTGTGCCTGTGCTACACCAGCATGTCGCACACATCACCGCTTCCTTGAGAAACTCTGTGTGTGAACGGGTGCATTTCACCACCGATACTTGGACCAGTAAGCATGGACAGGGACGTTACATGTCGCTGACTGGGCACTGGGTAACTATGGTGATAGATGTTGAAGAGTCTGCTGCACAAGTCTTGCCGTCCCCAAGACTTGTGTGTCAATCCTCTGTCTGTCCAAGTTCCGCCACTGCTTCTGCCTCCTCCACCTTGTCTGGGTCCACCACCTCCGCCCCAAGCCTGCCTGGTCAGGCCACCAGCATTCTAACTGCGCAGAAGGAATCACGCACCCCTCATTACTATGCTGGCAGGAGAGCGCAACGGCATCAGGCGGTCTTTAGCTTGAAATGTCTTGGAAATAGGAGTCACACAGTGGCTGAGTTGTGGGCAGCTCTGGAGACTGAGATATAATAAATGGTTGTCTCCACTCAACCTGCAGCCTGGTAAGGCCGTGTGCGACAATGCTTCAAACCTGGGTGCGGCCCTTCGCCTGGGCAAGGTGACACATGTGCCTTGTATGGCTCACGTGTTGAACCTTGTTGTCCAGCAATTTTTAACACACTATCCCGGCCTAGATGGCCTTCTGAACAGGGCACGAAAACTGTCTGCTCACTTCCGCTGTTCAACCACCGCTGCTGAGCGACTTGCATCGCTCCAGAAGTCTTTCGGCCTGCCGGTTCATCGCCTGAAATGCGATGTGCCGACACGCTGGAATTCGACTCTCCACATGTTACAGCGACTGTGGCAGCACCGTCGAGCCCTGGTGCAATACGTCATGACGTATAGCCTGGGCCAACGAGATGCAGAGGTGGGGAAGATCACCCTGATGGAGTGGTCTCAAATCAAGGACCTATGCACCCTTCTGCACAGTTTCGACATGGCGACGAATATGTTTAGCGCTGACAATGCCATTATCAGCATGACAAGTCCAGTCATTTACATGCTGGAGCACACGCTAAACAGTATTCAGAGTCAGGGGTTGGGACAACAGGAAGGGGAGGAACTACAGGAGGATTCATATGCGCAAGACACAACAACATCACCAAGGTCCAGATGTTAATCATCACCAACGCGGCAGGCATGGGACTATGGGGGACAGGGATCAACAAGGGCGCATAGTAGCATTCGAAATGTTGAGGAAGGTGCAGGAGAACATGAAGAAATGGAGGACGAACTGTCCATGGACATGGAAAACTCAGCGGATGAGGGAGACCTTGGTCAAATTTCTGTTGAAAGAGGTTGGGGGTAGATGTCAGAGGAAGGGAGAATGGTTAGCACCTCTATGCCACAAACACAGCGTGGACTTGGTCCGCATGGCTGCGCAAGACACATGAGTGCCTTCTTGCTGCACTACCTCCAACATGACCCTCGTATTGTCAAAATTAGAAGTGATGATGACTACTGGCTTGCCACACTATTAGATCCCTGGTACAAGTCCAAATTTTGTGACATAATTCCAGCCATAGAAAGGGACGCACGTATGCAGGAGTATCAGCAGAAGCTGTTACTCGATCTTAGCTCGGCTTTTCCACCAAACAACCGTGGTGCAGGGAGTGAATCTCCCAGTTGTAACTTGACAAACATGGGACGGTCTCGTCATCTTCAACAGTCTACCCGTACCAGTAGCACCGTATCTGGTGCTGGTAACAGCAATTTTATTGAATCTTTTCATAATTTTTTTAGACCCTCCTTTGCAAGGCCACCAGAGACAACAAGTCTGACACATAGTCAACGGCTGGAGAGGATGATACAGGAGTATCTCCAAATGAACATCGATGCCATTACTTTGCAAATGGAGCCTTGCTCATTTTGGGCTTCAAATCTTGAAAAATGGCCAGAGCTCTCCACTTACGCCTTGGAGATTTTGTCGTGTCCAGCTGCCAGCGTTGTCTCTGAACGTGTCTTCAGTGCTGCTGGGTGTGTGCTGACAGATAAGCGCATGCGTCTGTCCAGTGACAATGTGGACAGACTAACGTTCATCAAAATGAACAAGTCATGGATCCACAAGGAATTTACTACCCCTGTGTCATCCTGGGGAGAGTAAATGCTTGTGGATTTTGAATGTGCTTGATGCAAATCTACCTGTGATGTGTACAACTAGGGCAAAAGTGCTGCCACTGATGTGGTGTCTGTGTGGCCCAATTTTTGGAAAAAAGGGAGACTCTGCTTGGAGTAACCCTTGCTGTGTTTTTTAAAAGGAGCCAAGATGAACAAGTCATGTTTCAGCAAAGACTTTGCTACCTACCCCGGTGTCATCCTGGGGACGGTTAAGGATGGCGTATTTTTGAATGTGCTTGATGAAAATCTAGCTGTGAAGTGTACAACTGGGGCACAAGTGCTGCCACTGAAGGGGTGGGTGTCTGTGTGGCCCAATTTTTGGAAAAAAGGGAGACTCTGCTTGGAGTAACCCTTGCTGTGTTTTTTAAAAGGAGCCAAGATGAACAAGTCATGTTTCAGCAAAGACTTTGCTACCTACCCCGGTGTCATCCTGGGGACGGTTAAGGATGGTGTATTTTTGAATGTGCTTGATGAAAATCTACCAGTGAAGTGTACAACTAGGGCACAAGTGCTGCCACTGATGTGGTGTCTGTGTGGCCCAATTGTTGGAAAAAAAGGAGACTCCGCTTGGAGTAACCCTTGCTTACTTTGTTTTTAAAAATCATCCAAGATGAACAGAGCTGGGATCAGGAAAGACTTAGCTACCTACCCCGGTGTCATCCTGGGGACGGTTAAGTATGGCGTATTTTTGAATGTGCTTGATGCAAATCTAGCTGTGAAGTGTACAACTGGGGCACAAGTTCTGCCACTGTGGGGTGGGTGTGTGTGGGGCCCAATTTTTGGAAAAAAGGGAGACTCCGCTTAAAGTAACCCTTGCTTGCTGTATTTTTAAAAAGGAGCCAAGATGAACAAGTCATGTTTCAGCAAAGACTTTGCTACTTACCCCGATGCCATCCTGGGGACGGTTAAGGATGGCATATTTTTGAATGTGCTTGATGCAAATCTACCTGTGAAGTGTACAACTGGAGCACAAGTGCTGCCACTGAAGGGGTGGGTGTGTGTGTGTGTGGCCCAATTTTTGGAAAAAAGGGAGGCTCCGCTTGGAGTAACCTTGCGGTGTTTTACATGATTTTAGAAGGGCATGCCATGCCTATATCTGTGTCTCCTCCTCTTTTTCCTTGTCCAGCTCTTTTGTTTTCACATGAGTATATGTCCTTGTCACTTTCCCATGTGTTTGTGTTGTGTTGTGAGTTGTTTGTCACCTTTTGGACACCTTTGAGGGTGTTTTCTAGGTGTTTTTATGTGTTTGTGATTGCCTCCCATTGTTTCCTATGAGGTTTGAGTGGTTCGCCTAACCGGTTCGCCGAACCGAACTTGAACAAGACTCCCATTTGGCGAACCGAACTCGAGCCGAACCACGACCGGTTCGCTCATCTCTAATCAAGACTACAAGCTCAGATTGTCTACAATGAAGATGGATCTGCTATCCTGCAAATTCCGGAAAATATTCCAGAAGAAGTCCTGTGCACTCTTCAGATGATCGAAGAACAACCAGAATCTGATGCCACACAGGAGGCAAACACGGATCCAGTACGTGGATGATTTACTACTGTGCTGCCCTAGTGAAGAAGAATGTAAAACAGCTCAAGGAACTAGTGATTGATGCACCTGCTCTGGCACTCCCAAACTATGATCTCACCTTCTATCTGTTCGTAGCAGAGCTTCAAGGATTTGCTGTAGGAGTACTCACCCAGAAGATGGACAAACATCACATAATCGGGTACTACTCCTCTCAACTTGACAACGTCACCAAAGCAGCAACAACCTGTGTCCGTGCTGTTACAGCAGTTTCAAACATACTGCAGAAAACATCTGAAATCTCACTCGATTTCCCGACTACTATCCTTACAAGCCATGACATACATGCTATTCTTAATCAAGTGCAGTTGAAACACCTCTCCATGGCAAGACAAGTCAGACTTCAGTGCACGCTGTTGCTACCCCCAAACATCTCATTTGCTCGAGTTACAAGTCTAAACCTTGCTGATCTGCTGATTTTCACAAGTTTAGAAGGGGGGCATGAAGAGAGGACAGAAGAAGAGAGTGACAAACGTACCAGCGCACCATTTGATCATGATTGTCAGGAACTCATTGAACATGAGGCAAATCGCCTGCACAATATTCAGGCAACACCGCTTACAAATCCAGACTTTGAACTTTTTGTGGATGGAAGCAGATATGCCGATGACACAGGCAAGTTCCACACCAGATTTGCGGTAATAACACTATATGCAGTCTTAGCCAAACAACTGCTACCTCCACGCATATCTGCTCAAGCAGCAGAACTTCTTGCCCTCATCTGGGCAATTGAGTTTCTGGAAGAACGAAGAGCGAACATCTACACAGACTCAGCCTATGCGCACGGCATTGTACACGACTTTGGCACTATCTGGCAGACTAGAGGATTCCTCACAGCAACAGGAAATCCCATCAGGCATGGAGCCTCAGTGAAGAAACTAATGGAAGTAGCCTTGATACCAAAGCAGCTAGCAATCATAAAGGTTGCTGCCCACACCAAGGCTCAAACACCCAAGGCAAGGGGAAATCGCTTGGCCGACCAAACAGCAAAATAAGCAGCCTTACTACCTTTGAAGGAGATGGAAACAGTGTCAACGACGGAAGAAGAAATGCAGAACCTCTTTGAGACACAAGAAATCGCCTCTGAGGAAGAAAAGGCCGGATGGCGGGCAAAGGGGGCAGAAAAGGTGGAGGGGATTTGGCGCCTAAACGGACTTTCCGTCCTGCCATGCAGTTGGTTCCCTGCCATTTTCCAAGTACTCCACTACCCTACACACGGTAGCACAAACTCAATCATGAACCAGATGCAACCTTATTGGATAGCCCCTGGCTTCAGACAATACGCCTCCCAGAGAATAAAAGCTTGTCACATCTGTCAACAGCATAATCCACGCCAGCTAACTAAAACCCCGCAAAGATACATGCCAAAGACGTTTGCCCCATTTCAAAAGAGTACAAATAGACTATATACAGTTGCCAAAACATGGCATCTACGAGTTTGTACTTGTCTGTGTAGACCTCTTCTCAGGATGGCCAGAGGCCTACCCTGTCAGCTCAGCCACGGCCTGAATTACAGCAAAAAAGTTGGCCTGTGAGCTGGTGCCCCGGTTTGGACTCCCTGAAGTCATGGAGTCAGACCGAGGTACTCATTTCACTGGACAAGTTTTCCAGAACACTTGTGCTCTGTTAGGCATTCAGTCAGCCTTACACACGCCTTACCACCCACAGTCATCAGGGAAAGTGGAAAGGTTAAATGGAATTCTAAAGCTCAAACTAGCCAAGGCAGTTGAGGAGACTGGTAGACCTTGTACAGAATGTCTCCCCATAGCTCTTTACTCTATAAGGACAACCCCGCAAGGAAAGCACAGGCTCTCACCCTTTGAAATACTCTTTGGTAGTGCACCCAGATTAGGATGCTACTTCCTGCAGGTGTTTCACCTGCAATGTGATAGCCTAACGTCTTATGTTGTTTCTCTGCAGAAGAGACTAACTGAAACCCACCAAAGGGTCTACTCTTCTCTACCTGATCCTGATGCCGTTCTAGGAACCCACTCCCTGAAGCCTGGTGACCGGGTCTACCTAAAGAAGGACGTGAAAAAGACCCTTGAGTCACGATTCAAAGGGCTTTTGACTGTCCAGCTGACCACTCCAACCTCCGTCAAACTTGAGGGGAGATCGACATGGGTCCATGCCAGCCACTGCAAGAAGGCCTAATACTGCTGCTAAGTATTTCTATGTGTACTCCCTTTTTGGGGCCTTCTACACCACGGCAGAATTCATTTGAGACCCATCATGAAGTGTTAGCTGAAAAACTTGAGATCACAGACTGCTGGATATGTACACACGCACCTGTGACAGCCTCCTCCATGCCTTTCTTAGCCATACCAGTCCCAATATACGAAGTGTTCCAATGGGGAGGCTGTTACAATAGACTATCAGTCAATGACACCAAGTATCAAAAACTGTGGAACACTAGTGTGCCCATACCAATAGTAGGATGGGTTGTTTTTTCCCTCGTGGCAAGGCAACCTTACTACTGGCCTTCCCGGAACCCAGCAATATTTAGCCTTTGAAGGAAGCAGCTGGGTACCCCGTAACTACACAAAAACACCCACTATGGGCAAGATTCCAACAGAAGGAATCAAAATGTTTTGGGCGAACCTCTGACAGTACAGATGCATTTAAACCCTTGCTGTTAGAGAGACATCTGCATGACCATGGGTGGGTATTCAATTCATTGTTTCCAGAAGGCACAAATGATACTTGTTACTCCCAACCCGGAAATTTATGGTGCTATGATTCTGACCCATATGTGCCTGGCCGAGAAACCTGTTGTGAACCGTCCTCAGGGTATTGTAGTCCCCTAGGCCAACTTCCCGGGTGGTGTATGCTCAGAAACATATCGGCATGTATAGATATAGTACATAGACTCATATTACAACATTCTGCCATCTGGGATCTCCCACCGCAAACCTATTGGGTTTGTGGTTACAATGCCTACAAATGGCTACCAGTAGGGGTAAATGGCACCTGCACCTTGGCCCGTTTGACCCCTGCCACCTTCATTATCAATACTACTGACATACCGGCAGGAAAAATGCCTCTCCACCTACTGGTAAAGAGAACGGCAGACAACAAAGACAGGCCTAGTGGCCGACCCCATGTGGTTCAAATGAGCCATGTCAACAAATTTTTCAGTTCTCTTTTTATCTATCCCATGATAATGCAGATGTATGATAATTTGGTGGACAGCACCGACTATCTTGATGATCAAATTTTTGAGGTTCCCCAAGCAGTAAATAGTACCATTGCCATACAGAGACGACAATTAATCATTGTAACCAACCAACATACTTTGGTACTGGATTACCTCACTGTGGCCCAAGGGGGGATGTGCCAAGTAATAGGCCCCAGCTGTTGTCACTACATAGATCCAAAAGGAACCTTAAAAGCCCAAGCCAGTTTAACTGAGATACAAAAGCTGAGGAAAAAATCATGATGAGGAGGTACTCAGAAGCTCAGATGATTGGTGGAGCAATACCTTTTCAATGTTCAACCCTGCAAACTGGTTTAAGGGAATAGGAGGATGGTTCATGGGGATACTGCAATCAGTGTTCCAAGTGTTACTCTGTTTATTAGTTGCTTATGTAGTGTTCAAGTTGCTAATGGCTTTGTTTTCCCGCTGCTTGAAGCAATGTAGACACAATGATTATTCAGCACCCCTATGAAATCACTAATATGCTTTTTTCTCTTCTCTACTCTTTCCTCTAGAAATCACCTTGGTGTATCATGATGAGACTCCTATCGAGAGGCATGCAGGCAGTCCTCTGGGTGATGGATGTGGACGACACCCCCTGGGCAACTCGCGGCTCAGAAAGTAGCTGGAGGCTAGCCTGCTCGCTCTATAGTCCACAGCTTCTCGATGGCCCCCTGTCCATCATTCACGCCAAAAGGGGGGATTGTGAGGAAAGAGTTAACATTTTTTACTGGTTAGGAAAATAATAGAAATTCATTCTCCCTTGCAAGGACAAAACCAGACTTATTTACGTAATAAACTCTGAGACCAAACTCAAGGACGCAGAATGTTTTGACTTAGAAACGACTGACAAACATCTTATTATGGGAAGAAGAAACGTTATAGACTGTTATGGGAATATAAGTAATTATGTTAATTTCTCTTGCTGGGAATATGTAATCCACGCCTTAATGAATGTAGATTAATGAATATGTATGTTGCATAGGTACGCCCTAATCAACTTTGTATAACTTTGTAATGTAAACAAAATCAATACACTTCTACTTCGGAGCCACACATCTCCAGGTCTTATGTGTATAACAGCGTCTGCCTGTTTTCCTTGAGCCTGGAATAGCAGAGTGGGTGCGGGGGGGTCACCGGTACTCTCTCTGCATTCGGACATCACTGGCAACAGCTGTGACCGTTAGGTCAACCTAACAGAGCCCCCTGCCCCGGACTAACAATAAGCAATTATTCAACTTAGTTTGTCAGCCAGAACCCTATATAATGAGGGGACACAAGGTCTAGAGAGAATATTGTGTTATACACCGTCAAGGGGTGCCCCCCCGCCCCCCCTTCCAGGAAGGTGGGAGGTAACCCCCCTCCCTCATAATCAGAAAGACTTAATCCCCCCTGGCAAAAAAATTATGGCAAAACTGGGAGGTACTTTCTATTGAGAAACAACCCAATAAATTTTTGTTTATAAACCAATAACTCCTTAAACATCAGACTGGTCTTCCTCTTCTTTCTCTTTGAGGGCCACGCATCCGATCACCATCTGGGGCAGCACCTCCTCCCCCCATTGGAAACACCGGCCATTCCTCTATAGGCACCAACGGAATATCCAGGGCTGCAGCAAACGATGGTATATCAGTCGGGTTCCTAAGAACATGCATTCTTCCCGCGTGTCGGACCTGCAGGCAGAAGGGAAATCCCCAGCTGTATTGAAACTCATATGAACGGAGCATGTCCAGGAGAGGTTTCAGTGCTCTCCTCCTTTGTAAAGTGAAATGGGATAAGTCCTGCAGAATCTGGACTTGGCTTCCCTCGTATGCTGGTGAAACTCCACTGCGCAGCTTAAACAGGATAGCCTCTTTAAGAACATAACGGTCGACCCTGCAAATCACATCTCGAGGTCTGTCATTCTGTGTAGGTCTAGGGCCAAGCGCTCTATGCACTCTGTCTAGCTCCAGGGGTTGGCTTGATGGTTCACCCAGGATCTCATTAAACATCACTTGGAGGGCTCTCTGGAGATCCTTAGGTTCAACAGACTCTGGTAAACCACGGACCCTTAAATTGTTTCTCCGGCCCCTGTTTTCAGCATCGTCCATTGCTTCCACCATATATTGTATTTGGCGGGAGTGTTGATCCAAAATGGCCCCTTGTGCCTGAGTGATGTTTTCTATATTCTGTATTTTAGCCGCCTGTATTTGGTTCTGAGTGTCCGCTCTTTCCACCTCCCCCCTCAGAGCCGACAGCTCTGTGCGGTATGCCTTTTCCAGCCTTGCTATATATGTCTCCATTAGAGTTGAGCGCGGTTCGTGGTTCGAGGTTCTCCAATTCTAGGCTCGAGTGATTTTGGGGCCTGTTCTAGATCGAACTAGAACTCGAGCTTTTTGCAAAAGCTCGATAGTTCTAGAAACGTTCGAGAACGGTTCTAGCAGCAAAAAACCAGCTAAATCCTAGCTTGGTTTCTGCTGTAATAGTGTAAGTCACTCTGTGAATCACACTATTATGACATTTCAGGGTATAGTGTGCGTGAACAGCGCCTTCAGATCACTTCTGTTTCTATAATGGCGATCGCCATTTTTTTTTTTTTTTCCTTGTCTTCCTTCCCTAAGCGCGCGCGTGTAGTGGGGCGGGCCAGCATGTCAGCCAATCCCAGACACACACACAGCTAAGTGGACTTTTAGCCAGAGAAGCAACGGCATGTGTGATAGGATGTCCATGTCACATGTCCCTGCATTATAAAACCGGACATTTTCCTCCAGGACGCCATTATCTGCCTTCTGCGTCTTTGGTGTCAGACATCACTGTCGCAGCTCCGTCCTCCTGAGTCCTATCGCCGATACAGCTGTATGCGCTGCATACACAGCGTTAGACAGCTTAGGGAGAGCACTTTCTAGCAGTCCTTTTAAGGGCTCAAACCGGCAGGGTCAGAGAGCCATAGTTGACAGGTCCTGAAAACAGCAACAGCGTTTGTGTAGCCAAGGTCAGGGATTTCCTCCCTGCATTTCACCATTAGGAGGGAATAGAAAGGCAGGCTTCCATTCCTCTACCCAGAGCCCCACAATCCTGCCACTGTACCCTCTTGTCCTCTGCACACTCCAACTCATTATAACTAAGCCATTATACTAGCAAACACTCAGTGTACCTAGTGGCATCCTAAACGTGGCTATTGGACTTTGCTATAGTCCCACTAGTGCAAAGACATTTGCAGAGCACGTCTGCCTGCATTGCACACTCCAACTTTTTTAAACTAAGCCATTATACTAGCAAACACTCAGTGTACCTAGTGGCATCCTAAACGTGGCTATTGGACTTTGCTATAGTCCCACTAGTGCAAAGACATTTGCAGAGCATGTCTGCCTGCATTGCACACTCCAACTTTTTTAAACTAAGCCATTATACTAGCAAACAGTCAGTGTACCTACTGGCATCCTAAACGTGGCTATTGTACTTTTGTCTATTCACACTATTGTAAAGATATTTGCAGCACGTCTGCCTGCATTGCACACTCCAACTTTTTTAAACTAAGCCATTATACTAGCAAACACTCAGTGTACCTAGTGGCATCCTAAACGTGGCTATTGGACTTTGCTATAGTCCCACTAGTGCAAAGACATTTGCAGAGCACGTCTGCCTGCATTGCACACTCCAACTTTTTTAAACTAAGCCATTATACTAGCAAACACTCAGTGTACCTAGTGGCATCCTAAACGTGGCTATTGTACTTTTGTCTATTCACACTATTGTAAAGATATTTGCAGCACGTCTGCCTGCATTGCACACTCCAACTTTTTTAAACTAAGCCATTATACTAGCAAACACTCAGTGTACCTAGTGGCATCCTAAACGTGGCTATTGTACTTTTGTCTAGTCACACTATTGTAAAGATATTTGCAGCACGTCTGCCTGCATTGCACACTCCAACTTTTTTAAACTAAGCCATTATACTAGCAAACACTCAGTGTACCTAGTGGCATCCTAAACGTGGCTATTGGACTTTGCTATAGTCCCACTAGTGCAAAGACATTTGCAGAGCACGTCTGCCTGCATTGCACACTCCAACTTTTTTAAACTAAGCCATTATACTAGCAAACAGTCAGTGTACCTAGTGGCATCCTAAACGTGGCTATTGTACTTTTGTCTAGTCACACTACTGCAAATCTATGTGCAGCACCTCTGCATGACACCCTCCTGCTCTGTTTTTAATAAGCTATAATGATAGCAAAAAATACTGCCATTTAGTGGCATCATAGAACTGGCGGTTGTAGTCCATTAGTGCCCCACTGGTGACAAGCTATTTATAGCACCTCTACATGACACCCTCATGCACATTTTGCTACGCTAATGTTATAGCAAACTCATGGAATTCATTGCTGCATTTCATAATTTGGAAAGATAGAAAGTGAGGCTTCCTTTAGCTTTTCCTTCTGTTCATAGACAGCATCTCCAAGATCAATTTCCCCTCCACGTCTTTGTGTGGAGAGGCAGCTAGTGCGCATGCATGTGCCGATTTACCCCAGCTGCAGCATAATTACAGTGTTTCGCCTAGTGAGTATGCTCAGCCTGACTGTGTTATTCCTGATGCTAAGTCTTCTTTTCGGGATACAGCGCATTCTCCCACACTAAGTGTGAAAAGCCTCTTTGCACAGGTGCTTGCATTCCGTGCCGGGTCTAAGTCCGGTTTTGTGCCTAGACACCATGCTAAAGCTGATAATCTTTTTTCAGAGACTGTATTTCATGCTACTAAGCATGCTTAGGCACTTCCTGCATCAGAGACTAGGTCCGGTAATGAACTCTTTGGCCCTGGCCCTGATGTGGGGGTCCCATATAGACCACAGGGCATCAGGTGTCCTCCCAAATGGCTTGCAGAGGCCCACCCCTATGACTTGTCACCGCATTATTGATGGTCAGACGATGACTGGTGAGGTGTTTGGGTCATGGCAGCCATGAGGTCATCATTGAAGTTGCGGTTCCAAATAGGACGCTAGTTATGCCACTCATGACGTGTCACTCTACTTTTGTCTCCAGGAGGTGCATTGTGGTTCACCCTGGTTTGGGGCGGACCCAGGTTATAAAAGGGGCTGGAGCCAACAAGGAGGTGCGCAGTCTTCTATTATGCTCCGAAAGAGCACACCTCCATGTGTTGAACCCATTGCGGCTTTAGGCCAGAGGTAGGCAGGGATAGGGTGTCGATGCAGGCCACCACCACAGTTGCTAACGCAGAACGGTTAAGACCAGCTCCTGTCCTACCAGTCCTGCTTGTGCAGCCCAGTGGCATTAACAGGCCTGCTGCTGCTGATGCGCCTGCTGTCCACAGGTGTGCCCCTACGCACACGGTCAGCGTACTCAATGGCCCCTGTGTTGTTAACAGGGAGTTCCTGGGCTGGGTGGGCATGTGGACCCTGTGATGCTAACAGGGCTCACAGTCTCCAGATCAGAATGGCGTCTAACTCGGTTCAGGCTACTATTAGTTTCATAGCCACACAGCTCTGTATCCTCCACCAAACTTTCCAGTTGCCAACCTCTCCTTTTCCAACTGGGAGCATGGTGCACACTGACTGCTGATGGGGATATATACCTTTCTCTTTCTTTTCTTATTAATTTTCGTTATATAGCGGTAACATAGTATATACCACTTTATCCAAATCTGCCAGTCCCACTGTAACAGATGGTGTTTCTTCAGCAAATGTTACTGTTGCTTAACCACCAAATTCACGGACCAAAAGTTTTTTCCCCTTTCCAACATACCTGTTCCCCTTTCCACCAGCATCTGTCCTTTTTCAACTCATTTTGGTATATGACCAAAAGTGCAACTCTGCAGGGACACCGTACTCAACGCCATCTCAGCACAGCAGCCAGCCCTCGGTCCCTCAGATGTGGACAAGTAAAAGACCATTTCTTCCTATCCATGACAAAGCGTTGAGATTCACTCTGTGCAGCACTGGTGTTTAGTGGAAAAGCAGATCTAAGATTGCGTACCACATTGTGCAGATACTCCTGTATACGTGCGTCCATTTCTATGGCAGGAATTATTTCGCCAAATTTTGTCTTGTACCGGGGATCTAACAGTGTGGCAACCCAGTAGTTAGCATTACTTCGAATTCGTACAATCTGAGGGTCATGTTGTAGGTAGTGCAGCAAGAAGGCGCTCATGTGTCTTGTGCATCCAGGAGGACCAAGTCCTTGGTGTGTTGGTGGCAGAGAGGTGAGAATCGTGCCTCCTTCCTCTGCCCTCTCCCCACAACCTCGCACAACCGAAATGTGAGCAAGCTCTCACTCATCTGCTGAGTCTTCCATGCCCATCGCCAGTTCCTCCTCCATTTCTTCATGGGCTACTGCACTTTCATCAACACTTTTTGCTGATACTATGCGCCCTTGTTAATCCCTCTCCCTCACCATGAATGCCGCATAGGTGCCGCTGACCATCTGGACCTCGTAGATCTTGTTATCCCTTCCGCATATGACTCCTCCTGTACTTCCTCTAGTCCCAACACCTGACTCCGAATAATAATTACAGTGTGCTCCATCATGTAGATGACCAGAATTGTCACGCTGAGAATGACATTGCCAGTGGTAAACATCTTCGTCGACATTTGTAAACTGTGTAGCAGGGTGCATAGGTCCTTGATCTGACACTACTCCAGCAGCGTGATCTGCACCACCTCTTGATCAAGTTATCCCAGGCTCTATGTCTTACCGTATTTCAGCAGGGCTCTGCGGTGCTGCCACACACGCTGCAACATGTGCAGATTCCAATTCCTGCGTGTCGGAACATCGCATTTCCGGCGTTTAACTGCCAGACCCTAAGACTTCCGGAGTGATGAAAGTTGTTGAGCTGCTGTGGGCGCACGATGGAAGTGAGCACATAGCGAGCGTGCCCGCTGCACAAGGCCATGTAGGCCGTGATGGTGTTTTAAAAATTGCTGGAGAATTCGGTTCAACACGTGAGCCATACAAGGCACGTGTGTCACATTGCCCTGAGGATGGCCCGCAGCCAGGTTTTCATCATTGCCGCACACGGCTGTTAAGTCACCAACGGAGTCCGCTCCGTCAATTTGTACTCCGGTCGCCAGGTGACAACGTGTTCCTTTCATGAATAGTGCTGATGATGGGAGAGGAGTCGATGCCAGCGGCGCAGGTGGACGCAGGTTATGCTCACCCACTGGGCTGCATTACCTTGACAGATGCAGAATCTCTGGCTGAATGTAGCTGGTGGGTATCTCACAGATGAAATACCATCATTCAGCTACAACCAATGGGAAGACACCACACCCTTTTTTATGCCCATCCTGTCTGCAGACCTCTGCCAGACATAGCTATGACCTCTGGTTACTTTTACCCCCAGTTCAGTTTTATGATTTTGTGTGCTTGTTACCTGACTACTTTTCCTGCTTGCTGTTTATGTACCTTGTTGGCCGATCCGCATTTCACCTCTGCCTGTTTTCTGATTAAGTCCTGGCCATCCCATTCTGTTCCTGTTCCTCAATTAATGTTTTGACCCTGCCTGACTACTATTCTCTGGAACTGCAGCCTTCCACAGGTATTAATCACCTTGGGCCCTGTGCAATTCCTAATCCCTGTATAGGGGTTAAAGGGTTTCAGGGTTCTAAGGGTCCTGCTTGGTGAGTGGCTTCCCTCTAGCCTATCATTAACAGCCCATCTGAGTGTGTGGATCAAGGAAGGTGTTACACCGTGCTCTCTGCAGAAGGCCATGTGGTCCAGGATAGTGCTTTAAAAATTGCTGGACAACCAGGTTCAACACGTGAAACACACAAGCCATGTGTGTCACATTGTCACAGCGAAGGGCCGCACCCATGTTTGCATCATTGTCGCACCCGGCCTTCCCTGCATGCTGGTTGAGTGGAGACAACCATTGATGAAACTCGGTCTCCAGAGCTAACCGTCCACAACTTCTCAGCGGTGTGACTCACATTTCCCATACATTTCAAAGTAAAACTTTGACCGCCTGATGGCATTGAGCTCTGCTACCAGCATAGTAAGGAGGTGTGTGGTAGTCCTTGTGCGCAGTTACAAGGAAGGGTGGCCTGACCACACAGGGTTTGCGCCAAGGTGGAGGACCCACACGAGGTTGAAGAGGCAGAAGCAGTGTATTAACTTCTACATACAGAAGAAGGATTGAAACAACTCGTGGGGACGGCAAGACTTGTACAGCAGACCCTTCTCCATCTCTCACCATAGTTTGCCAGTGCCCAGTCAGTGACATGTAATGACCCTGTCTATGCTTACTGGTCCAAGTATCTGTGTTGAAATGCACCCTGTCGCACACAGAGTTTCTCAAGGAAGTGGTGATGTTGTGTGTGACATGCTGGTGTAGCGCGGGCATGCTTTTCTTGGAGAAGCAGTGGTGATTGGGCATCTGGTACTGGGGCACAGCGACAGACATAAGGTCTCTAAAATCCTGTGTGTCCACTAGGCGGAAAGGCAGCATTTCGGTAGCCAACAGCTTACAGAGAGATAGAGTCAATCTCTTAGCTTTGTCATGGGTCGCAGGAAGTGGCCTTTTATTTGACCACATCTGAGGGACAGAGATCTGGCTGCTGTGTGTAGACGGTGTTGAGTAGGGTGTCCCTGGAAAAATGCAGGTTTGTGAGGAAAGTGCAGGCGGAGACATGATGTTGCCTTCATCCAACGTTGGTGCTATCGATGTCTGAGAGAGCTGTACACACGCACTTGTTTCCCCTTCCAAACCAACTGACGACCTACCAAGCAAACTGCCTGTTGCGGTTACAGTGGTGGAAGTTGTGGGTGGAAAAACAGGTGTGACAGCTGTCCCCACAGTCCTAGAAGATGAAGAGCGCGCGGATGCACTGGAAGGGGCAGGCGGTGGATGGTTCGCTCCGCTAGGCCGCATTGCAGCACGGTGAGCTTCCCACCGGGCCATATGATATTTATTCATGTGACGATTCATGGAAGAAGTTGTCAAACTGCTGAGGTTTTGACCTCTACTAAGAGAACCATGACAAATTTTACAGATCACATAATTTGGGCGATCTTTTTCTATGTCAAAAAAGGACCAGGCTAGGCAAGGCTTAGAGGCCATGCGACCTGTTGATCCACCCCGAATAATGCTCAGAGGCAGAGTGGTGGCTGAGGATGCAGTTGTAGACGTGCTACCAGTGGTCCGACTCTGTCCAGGAAGGCGCAAGGTAACTTCGTCGTCGGTTGCATCCTCCTCCACCGCCTCTGTTGACCTCCTCGAGTGTCTGACTGTGGGTTGACAGTAGGTGGGATCTAGAACTTCATCATCAATTGTTGTGTTTGCACTCCCCTCCCCCTCAGACCGAGCCTCTTCTTGCCCTGACCGAATATTTAAGTTGTCATCCCAATCGGGTATCTGCGTCTCATCTTCATCAGTATGTTCCTCATTGTCTATAACCACAGGTGTTGGAAAGGCAGCATTTTGGTAGGCAACAGTTTGCAGATGCTGAAAGTCAACCTCCAAGCCATGTCATGCCCTTCTAAAAGCATGTAAAACACAGCGAGGGGACTCCAACCACAGTCTCCCTCGTTGCCACTAATTGGGCCACACACACCCCACTTGACTGGCATCGGTTGACCCCCCTTTTGAAAAAGAAAAAGATGCTTTGCATGAAGCACTCTCAAAAATACGCGTGCCTTTCCCGTCCCCTGGCTGACCCAGGGGAAGAAAAGTCCTCTGAGAGCCATGACTTGTTCATTTTGGTTCTTTTAGAAACAGCGAGGGGACTCCAACCACAGTCTCCCTCGTTTACACTAACTGTGCCACACACACCCCACTTGACTGGCATCAGTTGACCCAATTTTCAAGATGAAAAAGATGCTTTGCATGAAGCACTCTCAAAAATATGCGTGCCTTTCCCGTCCCCTGGCTGACCCAGGGGAAGAAAAGTCCTCTGAGAGCCATGACTTGTTCATCTTGGTTCTTTTAGAAACACAGCGAGGGGACTCCAACCACAGTCTCCCTCGTTTCCACTAACTGGGCCACACACACCCCACTTGACTGGCATCGGTTGACCCCCCTTTTGAAAAAGAAAAAGATGCTTTGCATGAAGCACTCTCAAAAATACGCGTGCCTTTCCCGTCCCCTGGCTGACCCAGGGGAAGAAAAGTCCTCTGAGAGCCATGACTTGTTCATTTTGGTTCTTTTAGAAACAGCGAGGGGACTCCAACCACAGTCTCCCTCGTTTACACTAACTGTGCCACACACACCCCACTTGACTGGCATCAGTTGACCCAATTTTCAAGATGAAAAATATGCGTGCCTTTCCCGTCCCCTGGCTGACCCAGGGGAAGAAAAGTCCTCTGAGAGCCATGACTTGTTCATCTTGGTTCTTTTAGAAACACAGCGAGGGGACTCCAACCACAGTCTCCCTCGTTTACACTAACTGTGCCACACACACCCCACTTGACTGGCATCAGTTGACCCAATTTTCAAGATGAAAAATATGCTTTGCATGAAGCACTCTCAAAAATACGCGTGCCTTTCCCGTCCCCTGGCTGACCCAGGGGAAGAAAAGTCCTCTGAGAGCCATGACTTGTTCATCTTGGTTCTTTTAGAAACACAGCGAGGGGACTCCAACCACAGTCTCCCTCGTTTCCACTAACTGGGCCACACACACCCCACTTGACTGGCATCGGTTGACCCCCCTTTTGAAAAAGAAAAAGATGCTTTGCATGAAGCACTCTCAAAAATACGCGTGCCTTTCCCGTCCCCTGGCTGACCCAGGGGAAGAAAAGTCCTCTGAGAGCCATGACTTGTTCATCTTGGTTCTTTTAGAAACACAGCGAGGGGACTCCAACCACAGTCTCCCTCGTTTCCACTAACTGGGCCACACACACCCCACTTGACTGGCATCGGTTGACCCCCCTTTTGAAAAAGAAAAAGATGCTTTGCATGAAGCACTCTCAAAAATACGCGTGCCTTTCCCGTCCCCTGGCTGACCCAGGGGAAGAAAAGTAATCTGAGAGCCATGACTTGTTCATCTTGGTTCTTTTAGAAACACAGCGAGGGGACTCCAACCACAGTCTCCCTCGTTTCCACTAACTAGGCCACACACACCCCACTTTACTGGCATCGGTTGACCCCCCTTTTGAAAAAGAAAAAGATGCTTTGCATGAAGTACTCTCAAAAATACGCGTGCCTTTCCCGTCCCCTGGCTGACCCAGGGGAAGAAAAGTCCTCTGAGAGCCATGACTTGTTCATCTTGGTTCTTTTAGAAACACAGCGAGGGGACTCCAACCACAGTCTCCTTCGTTGCCACTAACTGGGCCACACACACCCCACTTGACTGGCATCGGTTGACCCCCCTTTTGAAAAAGAAAAAGATGCTTTGCATGAAGCACTCTCAAAAATACGCGTGCCTTTCCCTTCCCCTGGCTGACCCAGGGGAAGAAAAGTCCTCTGAGAGCCATGTCCACATTGTCAGTGGACAGACATGTGTGCTTATCTGCCAGAAGACCCCCAGCAGCACTGAAGACAGGTTCCGAGAGAATGCTGGCTGCAGGACACGACAAGATCCCCAAGGCGTACGTGGCGAGCTCAGGCAATTTATCAAGATTGGAAGCCTAAAATGAGCAGGGCTCAAGTTGCACAATAATGGAATCGATGTTTCCTTGCATATACTCATATATCTGTGTGTCCTCCTCTTTTTCCTTGTCCAGCTCTTTTGTTTTCACATGAGTATATGTCCTTGTCACTTTCCCATGTGTTGTGAGTTGTTTGTCACCTTTTGGACACCTTTTGAGGGTGTTTTCTAGGTGTTTTTCTGTGTTTGTGATTGCCTGCCATTGTTTCCTATTGGCTCGAGTTCGGTTCGTCGAACGTTCGACGAGCCGAACTCGAACGGGACCTCCGTTCGGCGAACCGGCCTCGAGCCGAACCGGGACCGGTTCGCTCATCTCTAGTCTCCATATCTTCTCTGGTGGGCATAGAAGAGATGTGTGCCCGGATTTCATTAAGTTCTGTCAGCACTCCTGGTTCATGTGATCTTATTGTACTTGTGGCAGGCTCTAACTCTGCTTGCATTTCCATATCATGCACACTTTGACTCAGGCTGTGTCTCACTGAAGATAGGAGATTTCCACTAGCAGGGCCCTGTTCCCCATTTCCAGCATTAATAGCCTCTGCTTGAGATTTATTATTGTCCTTCTGTTACAGGGGTAAGGACACCTCTCCCCCCTCCTGAGGCCTCCCCACTGCAGGTCTGCAATCAGCAATGGTGGGGGTTGTACCCATGCTCCCTGCTCCAGGGCTCCCCTGTACCTGAGACCCTGTACGCTGGCCGTCTGGGGTTATCAGCTGCCTCTCCTCCGCTGCCCGGGTGGTTTCCTCCATCTGTCTCTGCTGCTGCTGGGGCTTCCCCTGCCTCTCTATCTTGGAAGATATCTGCGGTGCTGTCCTCTTGTGTGCAACCCCCCGTTTTACACCCTGTTGCGTGAGTGACTGCTCATGGACAAGGACGTGGACTTGCCGGCCACCCAAAAACTTTTGGGCTTGTAAATATTGCCCTATCTGCCCCGTTTAACATGCCTTCCTGTTCCGTTAGGCTCCGGAGAGGCAGATTGGAGGTAGGACCCACAGCAGAGTAGGCTGGGGTCCGGTCACCACTGGGACCGGTGACCATCCTTCGGTGAACCCTTGAGCAACTGCCGGGTGCGCCGCACTGTACCCGTTCCCGCCTGGGTGATCTGGCCATGTTCCTGTTTCCGGACTGGGGAAGAGGGGTGCTGCCCATTTCTTAGGGAACAGACCAAAAAAAAACAAAAAAAAACAAGAGAGGCGATCATCGGTTCAACTTTTTTTATTAATATTCATATTGTAATTTTAGAACATGCGGAAAGGTGATGGGAAGGGGAGAACGGTATACATCACCGCAAACAGTGCAAGAATTGGTCGCAATGTACCAGTTATATACAAAAATAATATAAGGTCGCATCCAGATAGGGCAATAGTGACCCACAACTATAGAGAAGATAAACATACAAGGATAATATATCAGGGCAATTCTCGGTATAAAATATAATATACAGAGGAAGAGAAGACCTAGTATATGTAAGAGAAGGCCAAAAGTAGTAGTATCTAACTTCTCAGTGTGGGAAAAATTCTCTTGTCATTTTATAATTTATATCATATAGAGTGCACCATATTGGTATTCCCTCCGCAACCTGTATATATTAGGTAATGTTATATTTGTATAATGGTTGGTCCTATTAGTGCTTAGTGCCCCACACTGTGGTTATATGCCTTTTTCACCGTATGCCTTATCATACTGTGTGGATATGGTGGTAGTCGCCAACCAGTAGTATGTGTGGTGTGTCAGTGCTGCCGCTCGTACCGCTGCTATAATAATACACACTGACCCCAGTGTGAGAGTATTTCTATGTGTAGGAACTACTTCATCTACTCTCGTTCTATTTGTTTGCTGTGGTCTGTGTGCTGTAATTTTGCGGTATTTCCATCCTTGGCACTGACACCTGTGTATACACATATATTCATCCAGTTTGTGTGGTGTGTCTGTGCTGCTGCTCTCACCGCTGTTATTATAATACACATTGACCCCAGTGTGAGAGTATTTTTACGTGTATGGAATTATTTAATCCACTCTCGTTCTAATTGTATGCTGTGATCTATGTGCTGTAGTCTTTGCGATGGCACGGACACCTGTGCATATGGTGTTTGTGGTGTTTTTCACTGCTGCCGCGTGAAACACACATTAGCCGCAGTGTGAGAGAGTATATATATATACAGATATACATTGGATCTATTGCTCTCACTATATTATATATTGCGGCCTCTGTGTCTTTTTGCTGCGGTACTGACTTTCACCATTAGCACGGATATATACATATACAGTGCCTACAAGTAGTATTCAACCCCCTGCAGATTTAGCAGGTTTGATAAGATGCAAATAAGTTAGAGCCTGCAAACTTCAAACAAGAGCAGGATTTATTAACACATGCATAAATCTTACAAACCAACAAGTTATGTTGCTCAGTTAAATTTTAATAAATTTTCAACATAAAAGTGTGGGTCAATTGTTATTCAACCCCTAGGTTTAATATTTTGTGGAATAACCCTTGTTTGCAATTACAGCTAATAATCATCTTTTATAAGACCTGATCAGGCCGGCACATGTCTCTGGAGTTATCTTGGCCCACTCCTCCATGCAGATCTTCTCCAAGTTATCTAAGTTCTTTGGGTGTCTCATGTGGACTTTAATCTTGAGCTCCTTCCACAAGTTTTCAATTGGGTTAAGGTCATGAGACTGACTAGGCCACTGCAACACCTTGATTTTTTCTCTCTTGAACCAGGCCTTGGTTTTCTTGGCTGTGTGCTTTGGGTCGTTGTCTTGTTGGAAGATGAAATGATGACCCATCTTAAGATGCTTGATGGAGGAGCGGAGGTTCTTGGCCAAAATCTCCAGGTAGGCCATGCTATCCATCTTCCCATGGATGCGGACCAGATGGCCAGGCTCCTTGGCTTAGAAAAAGCCCCACAGCATGATGCTGCCACCACCATGCTTGACTGTAGGGATGGTATTCTTGGGGTCGTATGCAGTGCCATCCAGTCTCCAAACGTCACGTGTGTGGTTGGCACCAAAGATCTCGATCTTGGTCTCATCAGACCAGAGAACCTTGAACCAGTCTGTCTCAGAGTCCTCCAAGTGATCATGAGCAAACTGTAGACGAGCCTTGACATCACGCTTTGAAAGTAAAGGTACCTTACGGGCTCGTCTGGAACGGAGACCATTGCGGTGGAGTACGTTACTTATGGTATTGACTGAAACCAATGTCCCCACTGCCATGAGATCTTCCCGGAGCTCCTTCCTTGTTGTCCTTGGGTTAGCCTTGACTCTTCGGACAAGCCTGGCTTCGGCACCGGTGGAAACTTTCAAAGGCTGTCCAGGCCGTGGAAGGCTAACAGTAGTTCCATGAGCCTTCCACTTCCGGATAATGCTCCCAACAGTGGAGACAGGTAGGCCCAACTCCTTGGAAAGGGTTTTGTACCCCTTGCCAGCCTTGTGACCCGCCACAATCTTGTCTCTGATGGCCTTGGAATGCTCCTTTGTCTTTCCCATGTTGACCAAGTATGAGTGTTGTTCACAAGTTTGGGGAGGGTCTTAATTAGTCAGAAAAGGCTGGAAAAAGAGATAATTAATCCAAACATGTGAAGCTCATTGTTCTTTGTGCCTGAAATACTTCTTAATACTTTAGGGGAACCAAACAGAATTCTGGTGGTTTGAGGGGTTGAATAATAAATGACCCTCTGAATAAACTTTTCACAATTTAAAAAAAAAAAAAAGAAATAACATTCTTTTTTGCTGCAGTGCATTTCACACTTCCAGGCTGATCTACAGTCCAAATGTCACAATGCCAAGTTAATTCTGAATGTGTAAACCTGCTAAATCTGCAGGGGGTTGAATACTACTTGTAGGCACTGTATTTATGTGTTTTTTCCAATATGTGTATACACAATTGCTTAGCAATTCCTTTACTCTCACTATAATTGAATGGTGTGGTCTCTGTGTCTTTTCGCTGTAGAGTTGATTTCCATCTCAAACACAGAGATATATACCAATATGGTGCACTCTATGATATAAATTATAAAATGACAAGAGAATTTTTCCCACACTGAGAAGTTAGATACTACTACTTTTGGCCTTCTCTTACATATACTAGGTCTTCTCTTCCTCTGTATATTATATTTTATACCGAGAATTGCCCTGATACAAGAATAATATATGTTTATCTTCTCTATAGTTGTGGGTCACTATTGCCCTATCTGGATGCGACCTTATATTATTTTTGTATATAACTGGTACATTGCGACCAATTCTTGCACTGTTTGTGGTGATGTATACCGTTCTCCCCTTCCCATCACCTTTCCGCATGTTCTAAAATTACAATATGAATATTAATAAAAAAAGTTGAACCGATGATCGCCTCTCTTGTTTGTTTTTTTTTTTTTTTGGTCTGTTCCCTCTCAGCGATTTGGTTCACACATTATAGTTCTTTCTGCGCTATATATGATGTATATGTATGTACATGTGTATTGCTATATATAATTTCTACGATATGCAGATGTTTATGCCATTATTTATTCCATTTCTTAGGGGCAGCATCAAGGCTAGGTTATTTGGGTGGGAAAGGCGGAAGGACATGAAGCCGTTCCGTTTAATAAAGTTATAAAACGTTAAAGCAAAATGCCTCCCGTTAGGAGAAGACCTTCAGAAACCATAGTTTGTTTGTTTTTACAGTTAAAAAAAGAAAAATAAAAATAAACTGGAGTTGGTCGGGCAGCCCGCGGATGGTCTGCATTAAACCAAGGGGGTATGTGACGCCCTGGACCCCAGGGGTCACAGGTAACAACATCTACCACATTACACACACACACACCCATCCCCTGTGAGGATACACCCGTCACCCGGGAGGGAGACCTGATGCCTTCCTCAGGGCCATTAGGGCACACCAGGTGGGCGGAGTCAGGCGGAAAGGCACGCCCACCGAGGAGACTACTGTCCTGAGGCAGGAAATACAAACAGTTTAAGTTTAGGAGTGACAGTGAGAAGAGTGGAGTTGCAGAGCTGTCAGGGACCCGGGTAGGAGCCTGGGACCCTTGAAACGTCAGGCAGGCAGACGGTGGTGGCCGTCTGCAGGAGTACCGGTACAGCAACTGGCGGAATCGTAGAGACCGGGCCAGGGTTGGAGCCCGCCGGCCCTGAACCAGGGAGTCAACCGTGTACCGGAGCACCAGAAACCAGGTACTCAGACCCCGTCCTAGCTTAGAAGCCACTGAGTTTAGGCAAATTGACTGATTGCTGGCTGGACCTCACGGGTTCATCCACAACCAAAGTCCCGAAAGAAGGCAAAAGCCCACCGATTCCGGGTGAGTGCCACTGCCAAGGGCCAAACACCTGACGGGCCAGCGCCTGCGGGCAACCGAGAGCTCCTCTGGCAGCTCAACGCCTGGGAGTGGGCTACCACTGCCCAGGGAGGGGAGCCAAAAAACCACACAAGAGGTGCAAGGGAAAGGGGCCACCATCAACCTCACAGGGGACACCAGCAGCCGGCTGTGGGACCCGACCATACTCGAACTTTGGTTTACCAGTGACTCTGAGTGTGAATTAATCGTGAGTACACCAGTGCCATCCAGGCACGACACTGTGTTATGGACAAGATTATCATTATTATGAGTATATAGGAGTTACATGGAGATATCCATAAAGAACAAGATTTAAGATGTTGTTTGAACTGTACCCCACATATCTCTTGGCATAAGACTCAGACAGACAGTCTGGGCTATTCTTGTGACCAGTGAATCATGCTGACATTGCTTAATATAAATGAGGAACCAAGCACATTACAGTAAATTGTATATCACAGAATAAGCTGTATCTAGTTTATCCAATAGGAGACGTGTTACGTATTCTTGGCACCTAGCCAATAAGGTTATATATATTTGTAACACTTCCGGAAATAAATCAGTCTTACTTTCTATTCATATCTGAGTACGTCTCTCTGGTGTGAGTGAAAGAGAGGGTAATGCATGCTACCACGAGTGACTCATAATTTGGACTGCAGACAGTTTAAGAGGGATGCATGATTAGATTGCATCAACCTAAATTACGGCCTTATCATTTGGCGCCCAACGAACCTTAGGACGGAGCTCTGGATGGCGGACGGCCGTGCTGACACCTTCAGTCGGAAGGCAACTACACGAGAGGTGGAGAATTGCGCAACTCCAGCTGCAGGTGAGATCATTTGTATAATCTCACCTTGCAAACCTCATGCGTGTACTTGCATTTCGAAGGGGGGGTTGGGCTGTCCCAGTCTAGACACCTAATGACCGCCATCTCGCATGAGATAAGCCGTCCTAAGAGATCCCACACCAAGGTGGTCAGGTTCACCTTAAGCTGTCTGTAATTTATGTAATGTGGTTTTTGTCTGCTCTTTGAGAAAAGCAGAAGTTCTATAGTTTCGTTTTTCTCAGAGTTGAAAGTAGAGGAAAATGAGGAAGTTGTGATATACGCTGGATACATATATATGGATATATATGGTTATATCTGCAGGTGAGATCAGCCACCTGGATGGTGTATATAGTGTCCTTATTGTTATGTCATTGTATTGACCTGTGTCTACCTGTGTAAAAATGTCTGTCTATTTGCAGCAGGTGGAATACTTGCTGGTATCGCTCTAATCACTGTGTTTGTTTGCAGCGAGGTGGGCTGCAAAAAGAGGAAGTTTTATGTGCTTTGTTCGTTCGTACTTGCAGGTTACGCGAAAAGAGGAAGTTGTGTCACGGGAATATACTTTGATATATTGAAGTATATTGAAGCTGGTTTCTTCTATGAGTGAAGGAGAAACTGGAAAAAAAAATAAAATTAACTGTTGTGTATAAGAGGAGATACACTGGTGTGTTAACAAGCCCGGTCGATAGTTGATGTTTGATAAGGCCTTGGACGGACCTGATCTTCGGGGATAGAAGATTTGGAAGGGTTTTCTATGTACATGTGCAGTCTTGTATAAAGTTACAAAAGTGGGGGACTGACCCTGACTGTTACCTGGTACGGTGTTCCTGCTAAGCAGTGAGTTTAAGTTGTACTCATTGGTCTTGTTTTAGTGGATGTCAGTGTATTCTTACCTAGGAATTGAATATACTGGGGAAAACCCTTGATTTTAGGCTTAATCATTGAGTATTGATGTTCTGGACGGATTTGTTCAAAGAAGGTGTATATAGTGTGAACAGAGGTTACTAGTACATGAAGTAAGAGATAGTGAGGGTGAATTTAGTATCTATCACCCACGTGACACCTCTTCCTGGTAGGACAACCTGTCAAGTTATGGTTTGTGGACTGAGGTAGAAATTCTATGTATTCTGTGGATGTGTATAGTCTCTGGTCCAGAAGAGGAAGTGGATTACGGCATAGCAGACATCCAGATTGACGTGTTAGTTTAGGTCGTGTACCCTTTTTAATATGGGGTCTAATCAGTCCACACCTGTCAAGTTAACGGCAGAAGAATTAGTAAGCGAACGAGAAGGAATGGAAAGATGTTTTGTTAAACAAGCGAGGGATCTTGAAAGATAAAGATCTCCTTATGGATGCTGAGGCATGGTATAGAACGTCAAAAGATGTTAGGAAATTGACATGGAAAGAGGAATGGGATAGAGATGGTAGATATTTCTATATTGCATCAGCTCAAGAAAATGGCACCTCAGGAAGTGGCCAAGCCCATTAGGAAACAACGCCCCCCTCCTCATAAGTCGTCCCCAGAGGGTTGGACTTGTGTAGTTTGTCCCCCTGCCCACCAAACGCCCTCCCTAGCCTGCCCAGACGTCATTTCAGGTTGGGCCGCACCTAGTTCCCTTTTCCGGCCATCTTAAGTCCCAAGGCCACTGGCCTATTTGTTGCTGGAGCAGCAGAAGACACCGAGGGGTGTCAGGAAGATGACAATGATTTAACAATGATCCACCCCACCACCAACACTGTCCCTAGTAGAGGTAAACCACAGGTGCTGTCCTATTTGAGGACGTCAGGCCACACATGGCATCGCACCATTATTCCGATAGTCCCAGACAAGAACGCCCTAAATATGTGACATGGAAGCCTCAAGAGGCTGCAGTCCTTGTGAAGGAACACTGAGATATATACACCTATGAGTGACGTGTCATCAATAATTGATGTTTGATACCTTGGACCTGATGTACAGGTGCAGTGTTAAGGAAAAAGTGGGTGAAAGAGCCCTGACTGTTAGACTGTTACCTGGTACGGTTTTCCTGCTAAGCAGTGAGTTGAGCGTTGTATGCGTACTCACTGGTCTTGTTTTAGTGGATGTCAATGTATTCTTACCTAGAATTGAATACATTGGGGAAGACCCCTAAACTTTGGTCTTAATCGGAATTATTGAGTATTCGATAGACCGTTCTCATGGAGGTGTATGTATATCGTGAATTCTCTCTCTGACATAATATCTCATATATAGTTTTCCCTGAAAGATGTTTTCACCCAGATTAAAGCTGGGGATTCTTTCTGGCCAGTAATGGAGCCAGGTTTGCAGTGAGGGTGTATGTACCTTATCACCCAAGTGACACTGGAAGATGTTTTATGTATAATGTACGCAGTTTTTGGTGTGAAACACCGTAGGAAAGTTGAAAAGAAAGGAAAAAAAAAAACAAAAAACAGGGAAGTGTTAGTTTCCATTTCAGTCCTGTGAATGAAATTCGGTGAAGTTTAGTTGTAAATGACACACGTATGTTGAAATGGAGAATTCTAGATGTGAATTGATGAGTAATTCTGAATCTAGCAACTGCACTATGTGTATTTTACCTGTCTGTGAAAATAAGAAATATAAGCTGATATATAGGGTGGACTTGTGTCCACGTAAGCCCACCCCATTATTTCCTGTTCTGAATGTAGATTTCTTTCTGTCACTCAGCCCTGGGTGGGGTATGGTATGGGGATAGTTATTGCAGGGGCTGACAGGAGATAGGGATACGCTGGAGGCTCGGCCCTGACCACCATCAGGTCTACCGTCGAGATGAGGGCGAGTACAGGGTCCCTAGTTACAGGGTCAGCCCAGGGGTCCCTATATAATCCATATTCCCGGTGACAGATTGAATACCTCCTGAATGTAGATGTCACAATACATGACATCTTTTCTTTTCACTCCCTCCCAGGACTCTTCAGACGCCATTTTTGGCCAACACCTACTTCCTCTTTTAGCGGCTGTTTCTTATCGGTAATTATCTTTAGTGGACGTTTTAACTCAGACACTACATAGTTCATCTTTAGACGCCATTTTTAGTCCAGCCGACACCCAGTTCCCCATTTTTTGTTTTAGCAGCCAAAGTCACTGCTCTGTTTATTGCCGACATAGCAGCGACTGCAGAGGGGGGAGACAGGGACCTGGAACACACACACTCCATTTTTCCACTAATGAACCTTAGCAGAGGTTATTGCTGATAGTCCTGTGGACCTTTTCCCTTCACTTTTGCATATTTGTTTTTTTCTGTATGTTATACAATTTAGTAGACCATATAGACTGCTCACTATTAGTCCTGGTGGACAGTGAATATTTTTCTGCATATGGCAGTTGCTGCTTAGCCTGGTTTTGAGATATTTTCACTTGTATGTTATCCTGCCTGGTGTCTTGCACAAGAGTTCCCTGATAGAGAGGGTGGAGGTTCATGTGGTCCCAAGGGGACATTGATCTTCAGGAGTTGGTATATATTAGAGTTTTCGTTGACAGCACCCAGTAATCCTTTGTGTCTTAGTTTGCAGGGTCTGACAGGAGAGAGGGATACGCTGGAGGCCCGACCCTGACCACCATCAGGTCTACCATCGGGATGAGGGAGAGTGCAGGGCCCCCAGTTACAGGGTCAGCACAGGAGAGGTAGAGTAGATACGCTCCACTGCTTTTTCCTAGTTGTTTAGATGTAGTCAGGGGGTGCTGCTTGGTAGTTTCCAAACCCTCTTGTGCTCTTTTCTCTTTTCCCGGGGTTTTAGGGAGTCTTAGTTTTTAGAATTTCAGTGTTCTCCTGACCCCAAAGTTACATCCATTGCTCTTTCTTACAAACCTGGGTATAGTCCTTTGTATCAGGTCTCCGAGAGCCCATATGCAAACAACTACAGCTGGTAAAGACCAAGACACCCTCCTTTAAGTGGCAAGACGTATGGAGATGAATCTAGCAGCTTACAAGATCACCCCACATACAGATGAGCTACAGTCACAGTCACCTGAGTTACAGTCACAGTCACCTGAAGAGTATCATCACGTCATCTCCAGCCCAGAAGTCATTCTACATGTTTGCCATGGAAGAAGATAGCAGCCCTTTGAACACTACTCAGCCAGATTGAACACCTACCTAAAGCACCAGTTGAAGATCAGTGCCCGTATGACATCACTGCTCCCTGACAAAGTCACCATCTCTCGGTGTGGGGTCCTTAATCCTGCTGAACTTCTCCCTCTTCCAAGGGGGGAGTGTCCCACCTCTGACACCTTGGTGGAAGAGGTAGTCGACTCTGGCATAGCTGAAACTCTGGATTCGATACCCTGACTTAACACCTTTGGACCCTGACTTAACACCTTTGCGGATGGATCAAGATGTGCATCAAGAAGACGGTTCCACATGGGTATGGTGCTGGTAGCAGAAGACGCTGTGCTGATAGAGCAGTCGCTACCCGCATGCCTGTCTGTGAAGAAGCAGATGTATGTGCTCTCGCTGAAGCCTGCAAGATGGCAGCCAGCATCTACTCTGTGGAGGACAAGAGACTTGATCACTGCCAATGGAACTGTACGCCGCCATGAGGCCATAGAAGAACGGATGGAAGCTTTGCTATTGCCAGACAGAGTCGCGGTGAGCAGGGTTGAGGCCTACATTGGAGGAGTCAAGGGAAGCAGTAAGAAGTGCCCTCACTGACAGAACATCCAAAGAAGCCCCAAGACCACTTACGAGAGAAACAGTCAGTCAATCTGTGCTTTTCGAATGACCCAGATGTGAAGAAGAAAGGAAGGATGGAAAGTCTTGAGAAAACGTTGTCCTGACCCTACAAGAGCAAGTCCCAGAAGAAGAAGAGGACTGAGATAGGGTGCAGCTGCGGGCTCCCGGAGACCATAGAAAGTGGCTAGTGACCTGCTTTCACTGCCATCCAAAGAGATATGGCAGGCCTTAGACACAGAACTGACTCTACACACCCCATACCAGCCACAGAATAGAGGGAAGGTTGGGAGGATGGGGCAGTGTAGAAGGCAAGGGCATGAGAGTCTTCGCTTGAATTGTTCAGTGTCAGACACACCACAGCAGGGACCACTAGGTTGAGACCCTATGAAATCCTGTTTAGAAGTACCCCCAGATACTTCAACTAAGCTTGTTGTTTGTTTAAAAATTTGCCTAATACACGTTTTTGAGTTTTCTCCTCCAGATCCAGCCAGATCTAGATTTCTTCTCTTTTCTCTTTCTCTCATTCCTCTTTTTCTCTCTCTTCTTTTCCTCTCTCTTTTCCTCTCTCTTTTCTCAATCTTTTTCTCTCTCTTCCTCTCTTCTCAATCTTTCTCTCTCTTTTTCTCTCTCTCTTCTCTCACTCTTTTTCTTCGGACGAAGATCCATGTTTTCCACTACAAAGATGTCGGACCTGCCTGAGACCAGGAGATGGCTGTCTTCCCTCTTCTATCCGATACTTTGTGCCAGGACGATGATATCTAAGCATGTGGACCAAAAGACGACTGTGCATCCCACCTTTGATGATGTCCCACCATCACCGCCTAAGGACTGAGGAGCATGAGACTCTGAGAGAAACCAACCCTGATAAATATTAGCCCATTAGAGGACTACTGCCACGTTCCCCCTTCCTGAATAACGTGTGCCAGCGGAACATAGCCATGAGAACAGTCTAGAGAATACGGTCAGGATCTGGCTTCCTATGCATAGTCTGTTGGGTGGGAAGATTCATCCACAAGGGATGGGGTATCTCGTATGTGAGTGAGGTAACCATCGGCAGTAGGACAGATCAATAGACTCGGGAAAAGTAAGGAAAGACTTTTTGGGTATCTCCAAAGGGGGGACTGTTATGGACAAGATTATCATTATTATGAGTATATAGGAGTTACATGGAGATATCCATAAAGAACAAGATTTAAGATGTTGTTTGAACTGTACCCCACATATCTCTTGGCATAAGACTCAGACAGACAGTCTGGGCTATTCTTGTGACCAGTGAATCATGCTGACATTGCTTAATATAAATGAGGAACCAAGCACATTACAGTAAATTGTATATCACAGAATAAGCTGTATCTAGTTTATCCAATAGGAGACGTGTTACGTATTCTTGGCACCTAGCCAATAAGGTTATATATATTTGTAACACTTCCGGAAATAAATCAGTCTTACTTTCTATTCATATCTGAGTACGTCTCTCTGGTGTGAGTGAAAGAGAGGGTAATGCATGCTACCACGAGTGACTCATAATTTGGACTGCAGACAGTTTAAGAGGGATGCATGATTAGATTGCATCAACCTAAATTACGGCCTTATCAACTGCACCGCAGCACGGCACCCTGCACTCCGACAACAACACCGTCGCCATCAGTCTCCCCCACCGGGCCCCGGACACACCGCCCCTACCCACGGAGGGGCTGACATCTAGGCTGCGGCTGCAACACCTATCCCGGACGAGCCCACCTTCACTCCAGCCGCAGCGGTGGTGCATCTGTCGCAGGCAGCGGGGCGCTGCGCTCGCTAACGCTCGGGTCCGGCGCTGCTGCGGCTGCTGCTGCTGCTCGGTGGCTCGAGCGGTGGGCCGGATCCGGGGACTCGAGCGGCGCTCCTCGTTTGTGAGTGAAAGAGGGATGATTGGTTTGGGGAGATTGTCCGTGACGCCACCCACGGGTTGTGGTGAAGGTGGGCACCACCGCTGCTGGTGATGGGGATCCCGGGAGCGATGTTAGGGAGCAGCTGGGATGTTGTTTTCCCCCTCCGTGGGTAGGGGTTGGTGGTCCTGGGGCCCGGTGAGGTGACGGGGAGGCAGGGTGGGCGAGGTGCAGGGTTGCTGTGACAGCGCGGCGCGGTGCCGGATGGCACAGGTGTACTCACTCAGCAAAAGAAAGTCACAAAAGTCTCTGGTAAACCAAACGGCTGGATGGACAGGTCCCGCAGCCGGCTGCAGTGTCTCTCCCCGGACAGGTGGTGATGGCTGTCTTTCCCTGCACCTGTGTACTCTGACTCCGATGGTTCCCCAAACAGTAGTCCGCTCCCCTTTGTATAGGTACCGTAGGAACCCTTTTGCCCGCAGGCGCTGGCCCTTGGATCTCTAGCCTGTGGCGGTGGCTGTATATCCTCACGGTGTGAACGGTTGCTTTCTGACGGGACTTGGGTAGTTAGGAAACCCCTGGGGTTCCTGTCACTCTCGGATTTGACTGTTAACAGCGGCTCCAAGCCTGGTCGGGCTCCGATGACCCCGCCTGTGTGCTAACTTAACTCCGGTCCCCGGTTCGGTACCGGTGGGCCACCGCCCAGCCCCGGTCCTACAGGTCTGCGGAGATCCATCACTCCTGCAGATGGCCACCACCGTCTGCCAACCTTGCTGTAGGTGCCTGGGCTCCAAACCAGGCACGTCAGTAGTTTACTCCTCTCACTTCTACCTCCACAACTGATCTGACTCCTTTTCCCGCCTCCAGGACTGTGAACTCCTCGATGGGCGGGGCCAACTGCCTGGCTCCGCCACACCTGGTGTGGACATCAGCCCCTGGAGGGAGGCAACAAGGATTTTTGTCTGACTAATGGATCTGCCTGGGGTGTATGGGGTGTATGTTGTTGTTTTCTGTGACCCATGGCTAGTCCAGAGCGTCACATTCTCCCTTGGTAAAACACAGACCGTCCGCAGGCTGCCCATCCATCACCGGTTTTATTTTCACAACTGAAAAAGATAAATAACATGTAACACAAGCATACTTTTAGGTCATCTTGAACGTTGCAAAACATATATAAAAACACTTTTAATAATAACGGACGGACGGCTTCCGCTCTCCCACCCAAGCAACCTAGCCCTGATGCTGCCCCTAATAAATGGGCAGCACCCCTTTACCCCAGTCCAAGTCCAGGCTGCCCGAGCGGGAACAGGTACGGTAACACACACCCGAATGTCACTTCAGGGGACCCCACGTCCAAGGGGGAGCCCCTTACCCCCGGAGGATCGCCACTGGTGTTGGTAGTGGCGGGCCTGGGCAATCACTTTCCTCCAGGCCCATCCTCCAAATCAGCCTCTCCGGAGGCGGCAACAGTATCCATCCCACAACATTTTTTACAAGCCCACAAGTTCGTGGGTGCCCTGCAAGTTCTCGGGCCTGTTCATGAGTAGTTCCTCATGTGGGTATGGGAGTGAACGAAACAACAGGGACAACTTCAGTCCCAACGGGGACGGTTCTTTTCGGATGGCAAATCAGGTTAGTTTTTCGGTTGGATTAGCTTTCATTCATTCATTCATTCATTCATTCTACTATTTACACGGTTAACATCTTGCACCCCTAAATGGTAGTTTCCCTGTACCTAAGTGGGGGCCTACCTAGGTTGGGGCGCGTGGACCTTCTAGGCCCAATGTCATTAGTGGAGGGCAGGGGAGCGGAGGAAACAGTTGGTCCCTCTTCCCGTGTAACAGGTATGGCAGTTGGAAACCCGTGGGGGTCGAGTATAGGTGCATCCCTGGGCGCTGGCTCAGACGGTTCGCTGGCAGTTCTCTCCGTTTCCATTCCTTCCATGGGTTGTGTGAACTTTATCACCGGAACAAGCACCGCGCCATTCTGCATCGGCCAGTCCGCTGGAAAGTCACCTATCACTGTATGGATCACCTCTCTTTCCTTCTTCTCGCTCGGTATCGGGACCGGAACTTCATCTGTCAACCTCAAGGGAGGGGGACACCTTTTCAAGTGATCTCTGGAAACTGTAGCAGCGGTTTTTCCTTGGTCGCGACTAATTCGATAGGCCTTTTCAGTCTCCCATTCAGTAGGCTGGATAACATACGGGGTCTTCTCCCATTGATCGTCGAGCTTATGGGTTCTTCTTTTCCGTTTCAGCACCACATCCCCGGGTTCAAAGGGGGCGGCTGAAGCCCGCTTGTTAAAGCGCTGTTCCTGTTTTGTGCGGCTCTGACACAGGTTCCTCTCCACATATTCCTGAACCTGTCAGTACTGGATTTGCCGTCGGGTATCCCAGCCTGCAGTTGAAGGAAGGGCCTCAGGAGCCTCCAAGTCCATTTCTAGGTTCACTGGCAGCCGGCCCGGTCGGGCTCTCATCAGATACGCCGGGGTACATTTAGTGGAACTACTGGGGATGTTGTTGTACATGTCAATCAGGTCAGGCAGCTTTTCTGGCCACAGGTTTCCCTCTTCCAGCGGTATCACCTTGAGGAGATCCAGGACCAGGTGGTTCATCTTTTCGCACATCCCATTAGTCTGGGTATGATATGGCGTGGTCCTGATCTTCTTATAACCGTACAACTGGCAGAATTCTTGAAACACCTCTGCTTCCAAGGCGGAAGCCTGGTCCGTAAGCACCCTCTCTGGGTAACCGTGCGGTTGACAGAAGTAGGCCTGGAATGCTCTAGCTGCGGTACAGCCGGTCAAATCTTTGACTGGAACAACCACCATGAATCTGGAGTAGTGGTCCATGATGGTTAAGGCATAAGTGTATTCGCTCTGGCTGGGTGTGAGCTTGACGTGGTCCAGGGCAACCAATTCCAGCGGTTGATGGGTGATGATCGGCTGTAGAGGGGCCCTTTGGCTGGCGTCGTCCTTCCTTCTCAGCGCACAGGGGCCGCACTCTCGGCACCAAGCCTCCACAGATTCTCGCATCCCGCTCCAATAGAATGACTCTCTCAGCAGCATCTCCAGCTTTTTCCAGCCGAAATGCCTGGCGCCATCATGGTATGCCCGTAGGACTTTGGGCACGCTGGCCTGAGGGACCACCAGCTGACGGACCTTCTCATGAGTCTTCAGGTTGATCAGCCCCCGATACAGCTTCACTTCATGCAGGTACAGCCAAGCCCGCTCTTTTCACAGTCGCTGGGCCTCAGGGGGAGTGGCCGGATCCATTCCGGAGGAGCCTTGCTCAATCATGGTCTTGACCAGCTGGACAGAAGGCGCTTGATCTTGGGCTTCTTGCCACCCCTGATTGGGTAACGGGTCCAGGTCCACCTGTTGTTGCTTGACGTATAGTTTTTCGACCGGTGGCCGATGGAACGCGGGCAACTCGATTTCTTCGAGGTCATCGTCTTCTGGTCCCCCCATCCGGCAGGTGGGGCATCCGGGATAACGCGTCAGCGTTGGTGTTCTTGCGGCCAGCCCAGTATTTGATAGTGAAGTCATAATTAGACAACCTGGCCACCCACCGTTGCTCCAAAGTGCCCAGCTTGGCCGTATCCAAGTGGGTCAACGGATTATTGTCCGTGTAAGCGGTGAATTTTGCCGCTGCGAGGTAATGTCGGAACCTCTCGGTGATTGCCCACACCAGGGCCAGGAACTCCAGCTTGAAGGAGCTGTAGTTTTCGGGGTTCCTTTCTGTGGGCCGGAGCTTTCTGCTGGCGTAGGAAATCACCTTTTCTTTCCCGTCCTGGACCTGGGACAGGACTGCTTCCAAGCCCACGTTGCTGGCATCGGTGTAAAGGATGAACGGAAGGCTGTAGTCGGGGTACGCCAGGACCTCTTCTCCCATCAAGGCTGTCTTCAGCTGGTGAAAGGACTCTTCATGCTTCTCCTCCCACACGAACGGAGGCCCAGGGGCCCTGCCACCCTTGGTCTGTCCCACGAGGAGGTCTTGCATAGGCGCAGCCATCTTCGTATACCCCTTGATGAAGCGGCGGTAGTAGCCCACCAGGCCCAGGAACTGTCTCACCTCTCTCACAGTGGTCGGCCTCGGCCAGTCTTGGATAACCATGATCTTCTCGGGGTCTGGGGCGACACCTTCGGCGCTCACCACGTGTCCGAGGTACTGTACCTTAGGCTTCAGTAGATGGCACTTGGAGGGCTTCAGCTTCATCCCATATTTGGCAAGGGACGCAAACACTTTGGCCAGGTGCTCCAGGTGGGCCTCGTACGTCTGGGAGTATACGATCACATCGTCCAGATACAGCAAGACAGTTTCGAAATTGAGGTGTCCCAGGCAGCATTCCATGAGCCGCTGGAAGGTTCCGGGGGCATTGCACAGCCCAAACGGCATGCTGTTGAACTCGCAGAGTCCCATGGGAGTAGCGAATGCAGTCTTCTCACGGTCCTCTCGGGCGACCGCCACCTGCCAGTATCCGCTGGTAAGATCAAGGGTAGAGAAGAAGTTAGCGGTTCTCAGTGCAGCTAGTGACTCTTCGATATGGGGGAGAGGATAGGCATCCTTATGCGTTATCTGGTTGATCTTCCGGTAATCCACACGCATCCTCATGGTGCAGTCCTTCTTTTTCACCAGCACCAGTGGGGCTGCCCAGGGACTACAACTATCCCGAATGACCCCTGCCTCTTTCATGTTCCTCAACATGTCTTTAGCGCACTGATAGTGTGTTGGCAGGATGGGCCTATATCTTTCTTTGATGGGTGGATGTAGGCCTGTGGGGATATGGTGTTGAACCCCTTTAATTCTCCCGAAATCTAATGGGTGTTTGCTGAAAACCTGTCCATACTCTTGTACCACCCTGTGTACCCCCTCCTTGATGCGTGGGTGTGGTTTTGGTGCCTATATGTAATTCCTGGCACCACGCCTCTAGCTGTTCGGAGGGTATGTGGTTACTGGCAGGGGGTGCTGAGGTAAGCGGGGCGGCTTCGTGAATGGTGTGAGGGTCTAGGGTAAGCAACTTGGCAAGTGTGGCGTGACGGGGAAGCCTAACTTCTTCCTCCCCACAATTCAGCACTCTCACAGGCACTCTTCCCTTCTTGACGTCAACCACCCCTCTGGCCGCCATCACTGTGGGCCAGTGTTCCGAAGGCATGAGTTCCACCATTGCCGGTTAGTCACGCCCTTGGGGACCTACTGCTGCCCTGCACCAGATCATCATCTCGCTTCTGGGGGGCACTACCAGGGGGGCCACATCCATCACCCTTACGCCACCAATCTCTCCACCCATTGAATTCACTTGTTGCTGATATAGGAGGGCCCGGATCTCACGCTGCACAGCCCTCTGTCGGCCTCCTCCTGCTGTGGCGGCCAACTGCTGCAACAAACTCAGCACCTCACTCATACAATGCTCCATCACATTGGTCCCTAGGACTACTTTTGGGTAATGGTCACTGGGTTCATTCATCACCACAATCATCCCTTGGTGTGTTAGCTCCGCACGTCCCACGGTCAGAGTCACTTGTTTGTATCCCACTTGGGTTAGGGAGAGTCCATTGGCTGCAACCAGGGTCAGGCTATCATCGGGGGGGGGCAAGTTCATCAGTACCCCAATACTGCTGGTACAGTGTATATGGTATAGTGATTACCTGTGATCCTGTATCCAATAGGGCCATAAGCGGAATGCCGTCCACTGCCAGAGGGATAATGGGGTGAGCTCCGACGTACCGGTCTCGCCAGTCGGGGGGGCCGTTGGTGTCTACTCCTGAGGATTGGCCCTTGGCCCCAGGGGTTGCTCGTTTAACGGGCATCGCCTAGAGTAGTGGCCAGGCTTGCTGCACCTGTAACAAATAGGAGGTGTATACCGTGAGTCATTGGTCCTTCGCCGCTGCATCCAGGGGACGTCCACTGGGCTGTCGGCGAGCTGGATTCTCCCTGGGGGCTTGATGTTTGTCGGAAGCTGGAGTGCGGCAAGGATCTTGGCTAGGTCTCCATCCATGCGGCGGACCTGGACAGCTAGCTCCTCCATCATCTTGGTGGGCGCTGTAGGGACCGGTAGCGCCGGGAGAGTAGGTGCCACCGTGACGGGAGCAATTTCAGCTCCCATGGGGCCGCATCAGGGGCGTCTGGTGCTGGGGACTGCAGGGCCTTGATGGCCAGCTCCTTCAATACTGCAAAGTCCAGATTAGGGTGTTCCAGGGCCCACAGCCATAGTTGCTTGCGGTCTTCCGCGGACCCCAGCCCCTGCAAGAATTGTTCCACTAGCATCTTATTGCTGTCCACATCGTTAATAGTATCCACCTGCTTCAACGCACGGAGAGCTGTTTGGAGGCGCAAAGCATAGTCTCTTATATTAACCACAGGCCGCTGTCGGCACTGATAAAACTGCATCCGCAGCTCCGCTTCCGTGCGAGTCTCAAAAGCGGTTTGGAGTTTGTCAAAAATGATAGTCACCGAGGCCCGGTCCGCGTCGGTCCAGGTCTCCGTCTCCTGCTCAGCCGCGCCGATTAGCTGCCCCAGCAGTATCGCTGCCCGTTGTCTGTCCATCAAGGGATATAAATCGAGGACCGGGCAAATCTTTTTCCGGAACACCTGCAATGCATCAGGCTTCCCATCGTACTGCGGTAGCCAGGTAGCACCAGGCAGAGAGAGCGGCATCACCTGGGCGACCGCTGGGCACGCGGCCTCCCCCGCTCCTGCGACCGGAGCACGGGCTGTCCCGTCTCTATCTGAGGGCGCCGCTGCGGCTGCGACCGCCACTCCTCCAACGGCTCCGTCGGGCGCAGACATCTTCTTCCCGTCCCCCCTTGGTACTTTCTGGCACTTCCTCCTTGGGGGCGGGGCTTCGCCTTCGCGCCTTCCCTGCTCGGGGAAGACGCTCGAGCGGGAAATCTTCGCGCCAAAGATGGCGACGCTTCAAAATTTTCGGCCAGACGCCGCCGGCGGGGATCACAAGGCGAACGTCTACTGGTAAGTAGACCGGTTCTATCCTGTTCGTGACACCAAGTTGTCGTGGGTGGCGGGGGCGCTGCACTCGCTAACGCTCGGGTCCGGCGCTGCTGCGGCTGCTGCTCGAGCGGTGGGCCGGATCTGGGGACTCGAGCGGCGCTCCTCGCCCGTGAGTGAAAGAGGGATGATTGGTTTGGGGAGATTGTCCGTGACGCCACCCACGGGTTGTGGTGAAGGTGGGCACCACCGCTGCTGGTGACGGGGATCCCGGGAGCGATGTTAGGGAGCAGCTGGGATGTTGTTTTCCCCCTCCGTGGGTAGGGGTTGGTGGTCCCGGGGCTCGGTGAGGTGACGGGGAGGCAGGGTTGGCAAGGTGAAGGGTTGCTGAGACAGCGGGTGCCGGATGGCACGGGTGTACTCACTCAGCAATAGAAAATCACAAAAGTCTCCGGTAAACCAAACGGCTGGATGGACGGGTCCCGCAGCTGGCTGCAGTGTCTCTCCCCGGACAAGTGGTGATGGCTGCCTTTCCCTGCACCTGTGTACTCTGTTGACTCCAATGGTTCCCCAAACGGTAGTCCGCTCCCCGGTGTATAGGTACTGTAGGAGCCCTTTTGCCCGCAGGCACTGGCCCTTGGATCTCTAGCCTGTGGCGGTGGCTGTATATCCTCACGGTGTGAGCAGTTGCCTTCTGACGGGACTTGGGTAGTTAGGAAACCCCTGGGGTTCCTGTCACTCTCGGATTTGACTGTTAACGGCGGCTCCAAGTCTGGTCGGGGTCCGATGGCCCTGCCTGTGTGCTAACTTAACTCCGGTCCCCGGTTCGGTACCGGTGGGCCACCGCCCAGCCCCGGTCCTACAGTTCTGCGGAGATCCGTCACTCCTGCAGACGGCTACCACCGTCTGCCAACCTTGCTGTAGGTGCCTGGGCTCCAACCCAGGCACGTCAGTAGTTTACTCCTCTCACTTCTACCTCCACAACTGATCTGACTCCTTTTCCCACCTCCAGGACTGTGAACTCATCGATGGGCGGGGCCAACTGCCTGGCTCCGCCCCACCTGGTGTGGACATCAGCCCCTGGAGGGAGGCAACAAGGATTTTTGTCTAACTAATGGATCTGCCTAGGGTGTATGTTGTTGTTTTTTGTGACCCCTGGCTAGTCCAGGGCGTCACACATCCCGTCACCACGACCTGTGGGTGGCGTCACGACCCATAGGATGACAACGCAGCCCACCCGGCTGCGCGCCTCGTCCCACGCCACCACCACCCTACTGCCTCCCCCTTAACAGAGCGACATGGCCCCCGGTCCGGAGGCGCTCATGCCACCGACAACCCGAGCCTGGACCTCGAGCGGCTTGGCTCGAGCAAGCGGAGATGCGGCCGGGCCCCTCTCAGGGCGGTACAGTCATATGGTTGGCCTCATGCCTTCTGACCCTATGACAACTCTTAAGGGTATTTTCTTACCTTGCATTACACACTACTTTCTATGTAGCTTCTCACTGCCTGCATGATTTTGTGATATGTCTAAATACAAACTGTCATATTGCCGTCATGTTACTTGCTGACATACATACACACATATACATATTATAAATATTGTGAGACTGTGACCGGGGTTATCTATGACAGCCGGTATGTCTCGCCCCGGTTGTGCTCACTCAATGATAGAAAGTAACTCCACTCCAGGGTTAATGCTGTTTCCCTACAGGCTGAAAGAAGGGTTAAAAGGAAACAGGAACAAGGGTGGGGTGTGCCAGGTGTGAGGGAGTGAACACAACTCCCTGAGTTCTCTACCGGAGAGCACATGTGTACTGTTGTGGACTTTTGTTTGGATAATAAACCGTGTGCTGTGACCCTTGGTGCCTGGATCCCGTGTCTTCTGCTGCGCAGCCGACCACGCTACCTCACATATGGTGGAGAATGCGGGCATGCCAGCCCGGTGAGGTGTAGCTTCCATTTCTGGTGACCCGGTAGCACATGTCCTGGATTCAAGCGGCTATACTACAGCCCAAACCCGGCGACGCCATGGAGGACATACTAAAGCAGCTGGCTCAGGCTAATGCACAGCAACAACAGACGAATACACACCTGCTCCGGACGTTGGATCGTCAGCAGCAATCCTTGCAGTTGCAGGAACAAAGGCACCAAGAACAGATGGTTCTCCTGGCCAAGTCGATCCGTGCTGGACCGGCAGCAACATCCCCGGGACCGGGTGACGACGGCAGCGTCCGGAAAGTGGTGAGACAAGCGTTGCAAAAGATGACCCCGGGGGATGATGTGGAAGCGTTCCTGGCGGTGTTTGAGCGGGTGGCCGAGCGGGAAAAGCTGCCGACCCCCCAGTGGGCTGAGGTATTGTCGCCCTATCTGACGGGGGAGCCCCAAAAAAGCGTACCTGGACCTCTGTACCGAGGACGCCATAGAATATGCGACTTTGAAAGCCGAAATACTTGCTCGGTTGGGGGTGAATACCTATGTACGGGCTCAGCGGGTAAATCAGTGGTTCTATGAGGAAGCCAAACCCGTATGCTCCCAGGCCTATGACTTGTTGCATCTCGTAAAAAAGTGGTTGCAGCCTGACACTCTGAGCCCGGCGCAAATGGTGGAAAGGGTAGTAGTTGATCGTTTTGTGCGCACTTTACCCGTCACCATTCAAAGGTGGGTAGGACAGGGCGACCCGAGTACCCTGGACCAATTAGTGTCCCTGGTAGAGCGGCATGTGGCTACGCAGGACTTGATACGGGACACTGAGACTTTGCGTACCGCCCGTCGGTCCGGCCCCTCCAAGCCTAGGCCAAGGACCCACCGCTGACACCGGTGCAGGAGTCCGCTACCGTCCTGTCTGAGGCCGCGGCCGCCGTCCCTGAGGTCCGGAAGGTTCTGTACCCTAAACGACAACTCGTCAAGGGGGTTTCCTTCCCTATTAGATGTTGGCGGTGCCAGCGGGTGGGACATATGGAAGCCCAGTGTCCACTCACCACGGAGCCCATGGATTGTGGGGTTACCCGGCGGGGTTCAATGTATGCTCAGGTGGTGTGTACCGCTGACCTGGTCTCCCCAGAGACTGAGCCCCACTTGTGCCAAATACAGGTGAATGGATGTCCGGTTACAGGCTTGTTGGATTCCGGAAGCTTAGTGACCCAACCCTAAGAGCTAAAGTAAAGGCCACAGGACATACCGTGGGGGTGGTTTGCATACATGGGGACCGCCGAGACTATCCCACAGGGATTGTCACCATCACAGCACCTTGCGGTCAGGTGCAACATGAGGTGGGACTTATTAACACTCTTCCCTATGACGTGATCCTAGGAAGGGATCTGCCCTATTTTTGGACTTTATGGAAGGGACCTCCTAAGTCCCCTCAGATATTGGTCAGTCCGGGACCTGAGCCCTACAATCCTGAATCCGGGACGCCTGCCGTAGGGGTCCCCATGATAGGGACAGAATGTGAACCAGATAGGTCGCCCCTAGAGGTATTGGCAGGAGAGGCTGAGACGGTCGAGCCCATCTCGGAGTTGGAGGTGTCCCCGGACACGTTTGGGACAGCCCAACTCCAGGACCCCACATTAATACATGCCCGGAGTTGGGTGACAGTAGTTGACGGGGTGGCACAGCTGCCCGGTGCCCAGGTAAGGTACCCCCATTTCGCTCTTAAGCAGGATTTACTCTACCGGGTAGATGAAATACGGGGCGTGGGGGTAGAGCAGTTGGTGGTGCCCCAGCCGTATCGCCGGCGGGTCCTCGACTTGGCTCATAAACACCTGATGAGTGGCCACCTAGGGGTCAAGAAAACACAGGAGTGAATATTGCAAAGGTTCTATTGGCCCGGGGTCTTTGGGGAGGTAAAACGGTTCTGCGAAACCTGCCCGGAGTGTCAGCTTACCGCACCCCTGACCCACTTTCGCAGTCGTTGGTACCGTTACCCATTATAGAAGTCCCTTTTGAACGGATAGGGATGGATCTGGTGGGGCCCCTCGTAAAGTCTGCTCAAGGGCACCAACACATCCTAGTGATCGTTGACTATGCCACCCGGTATCCAGAGGCGATACCTCTCAGACATACTGCGGCGAAGCTTATAGCTCGGGAGTTGTTTGCTGTGTTCTGCTGAGTGGGGTTGCCCAAGGAGATCCTTACGGATCAGGGGACCCCATTCATGTCTAAAGTGACCAAAGAGCTATGCCGGCTACTCCAGATCAAGCAGTTGCGTACGTCTGTGTATCATCCTCAGACGGATGGGTTAGTAGAACGATTCAATAAAACCCTGAAAACCATGCTAAAAAGGGTGATTTCCAAAGACGGTAAAGACTGGGATATGATGCTTCCCTATTTGATGTTTGCCATACGAGAGGTGCCACAGGCATCCACGGGGTTTTCACCTTTTGAATTATTATACGGGCGACATCCCCGGGGATTGTTGGACCTGGCAAAGGAAACATGGGAGCAAGAGCCCACCCCCCATAAAAGTGTGATTGAACACATTTTAGGAATGCAGAACCGCATAAGCACGGTCATGCCAATTGTGAAGGAGCATTTACAGGAGGCTCAGGCCGCGCAAAGCGGCCGCTACAATAGACAAGCCACCGTGCGGACCTTTAAACCCGGGGATCGGGTGTTGGTTTTAATCCCCACGGCGGAGAGTAAATTCCTGGCTCAGTGGCAAGGCCCCTACGAGATAAAGGAAAGAGTCGGGGTGGTCAACTATAAGGTATTGCAACCCGGTAGGCGGAAACCTGAACAAATATACCATGTCAACCTATTAAAACCTTGGCAAGAACGGGAAAGCCTGATGGTTGGTTTTTCCCCATCTCCCTCCTCTTCGGGTCGTTCACATCCGGCTCCAGCGACCTCCGGAGAGGACGAACCGGAAGTAAGGATTGGAGAAGCCTTCACCAAGACACAGAGGCGAGAGGCCAGACGGCTGGTTCAGCAGAACCCCGATGTCTTCTCCAAGCTGCCTGGTAGGACCAGTCTGATACGACATGATATTGTCACCGAGCCCCACCTGAAGGTACGCCTGAAGTCATACCGGGTACCGGAGGCTCGAAGACAAGCCATATCAGAGGAAGTGAAGACAATGCTACGCCTGGGGGTCATCGAAAAATCCCGGAGTGAATGGGCTAGTCCCATTGTCCTAATACCAAAACCCGATGGCTCCTTAAGGTTCTGCAATGACTTTAGGAGATTGAACGAAATATCCAAGTTCGATCTCTACCCCATGCCCCGGGTGGATGAGCTGATTGATAGGCTGGGACAGGCGCGATATTTCACCACGCTCGACCTGACCAAGGGGTACTGGCAGGTGCCACTGACGGAGTCCGCCAAGGAGAAAACCGCTTTTGTTACGCCGGAGGGTCTCTTACACTATGTTGTCTTGCCTTTTGGGTTACATGGCGCTCCGGCCACGTTCCAGAGGTTGATGGACTTGGTGCTGGAACCCCACCAGGCGTATGCATCAGCGTACCTTGATGACATCACTATTTACAGCTCCGAATGGCAGACCCACTTGGAACAGGTACAAGCGGTGGTGGACGCGCTTCGAACAGCCGGATTGACAGCCAATTCCAAGAAATGTGCGTTGGGACTCACGGAAGCCCGCTACTTGGGCTACGTGATAGGCCAAGGAGTGATTAAGCCCCAAATTAACAAGGTTGAGGCGATCCAGAAGTGGCCTAGACCCCTGACCACGAAGCAGGTTAGGGCCTTCCTGGGTATTGTGGGGTACTACAGGAGGTTTGTAAAAGATTTTGCGGGACTATCAGCCCCCTTGACGGACCTTCTCAAAGGCAAGAAGTCCGTCATGGTGCGCTGGACTCCGCAGGCCGAGGACTCCTTCCGGGCCCTGAAGGGGGTCCTGTGCGGACAGCCCGTTCTTGTACACCCTGATTTCCGGAAGGAGTTCATAGTACAGACTGACGCCTCGGAGGTCGGCCTGGGGGCAGTGCTGTCTCAGGTGGTTCAGGGGGAGGAACACCCCGTCACCTTCTTAAGTAGGAAGCTCACCCCTACCGAGCGGAATTATAGCGTAGTGGAGAAGGAGTACCTGGCGATCAAGTGGGCCTTGGAGTCCCTACGCTATTACCTGCTGGGACGGCAGTTTCGCTTGGTGACGGATCACTCTCCACTGATCTGGATGAGGTCCGCCAAGAAACGGAATGCCCGGGTTACCCGGTGGTTCCTTTCTCTGCAGAACTTCCGGTTTACGGTTGAACACCGGGCCGGTAGGTTGCAGGGCAACGCCGATGCCTTGTCCCGCGGCCCGTGTTTGATGGCGGGAGTTCAACCCCGCATGCTTGAACTGAGGGGGGGTATGTGAGACTGTGACCGGGGTTATCTATGACGGCCGGTATGTCTCGCCCTGGTTGTGCTCACTCCATGATAGAAAGTAACTCCACTCCAGGGTTAATGCTGTTTCCCTACAGGCTGAAAGAAGGGTTAAAAGGAAACAGGAACAAGGGTGGGGTGTGCCGGGTGTGAGGGAGTGAACACAACTCCCTGAGTTCTCTGCCGGAGAGGCACATGTGTACTGTTGTGGACTTTTGTTTGGATAATAAACCGTGTGCTGTGACCCTTGGTGCCTGGATCCCGTGTCTTCTGCTGCGCAGCCGACCACGCTACCTCACGATATATATATATATATATATATATATATATATATATATATACATACATATATATACATATATATATATATATATATATATGTATATATATATATATATATATATATATATATATATATATATATATATATATATATGTGTGTGTGTGTGTGTGTGTGTGTGTGTGTGTGTGTGTGTTTGTGCTTAATGTATAACGTGCATGGCAGTATCAACACAGATCCTAAAGATCAAATGAATGCATACAATGCACCCTAGCAGCAAGAGTGTGTTTGTGTATGTATGTATAATATTATATATATATAAGCTGTAGTACCCGGGCGCTGCCTGGGATAGTAATTGTCTCTCTCCCTGTCTGTCTGTGTCTGTCTGTGTGTGTGGCTCTGTCTCTCCCTCCCCCTGTCTCTCCACCCACCACTTCTGTCTCTTCTCTTCTCCCCCACCCCCTATCTCTTCTCCCCCCCATCTCTTCTCCCCTCCTCTGTCTCCCCCCCACTGATATGCCCCTACAGACTGCTGAGACCCCACAACCAAACCATACAAGGATAAGGCTGCACATCAAACATAGATAATGGTATAATGCCTCAAGCATATGGAAAAATATTGGAATATACAATGAAAAATGCTACTTGCTAATTTGAACATGTGAATAATGAATTGCATACCTGCCATGAATATTAGGAAAAAGGAGATATTTAGCAATCGCATTGATCAATGTAACTGAGCCCCAAGACCTCGTCAAGGTATATCTCTATATTGGGGTCCCTAGCTCTGTGACCCTAACTGTGTGTCATCTCATTGCAATTAAAAACTGCTGTGGGTGGAGAGGGGTAACTAAGGACTTTCTTATATAGGAGATGGAAAAAAACATGGCCGAAAGGGGCGGAGCTGTGTTCACATTCAAATTTTATTTTTTTTTCTGAATGTGAACACAGCCGCTGCATCGCTAGCCCCTTGCCATGCAACGCGGGAAATTACCTCCGACCATATGAGAACAAGCTCTGGAAAGAAACTGTGGAATTTATCCATGTCCGACCTCATGGTGGTCAGAAGTTCTGCAAGCCGGCAGGAACAAAGGTCATTGCCCCCCGCATGGAGGACTAGGATCACCGGAGATGAAGTAGCTTGAGCGATGCCAACCACCTCCGGGAGAACCTTCGGCCACATCAGGCCTCTGATGCCTCTCCAATGAACATTGAGACTGCGAAAACTGAGATGCCTTCCATCCAGACGATGCGCTTCTCTCTGACCAGCCCAAAAAATATAAGAATGGCCTAACAGGCACACCACCGGCCTTCACCGCCTATGAAAAAAACAGAATTAGAGAAAGCAATAAATCAGGTCTATCGTAGCGCGCAAAGCAAAAAGAACGCCATCTACCGATGCGTTGAATCTCAGAGTTGGACAAACCAGCCCTCGCAGCATCGGTAGCAGCACCTATTCTAAAGGAATGTTTACCAAACTCGGAAGGAGTTAAGCCAAACGACCGAAGGCATTTACAAAAATGGACAAAAACTGGAACTTTGTCAGCGGTGAACCATTCTTGTGAGATAGAAAGGACACACCACAGCGGCGCACCACCAAATAGTTGTTAACGAAAGCAATAGGGCAAACAGGGCCTGGAATAGAGAATAGGGGATCCAAGAGCCCCTGCCAGATGGATCACTTTTGGACTTACGTATGCGAATTCGCAAACCACAATTGCAAAATGTAACATCACTGTGATGAAGGCCACGGGACGATGCTTTGACGAGGATAGCAGTTCACCAATTCGCAAAGCGCCAAAAAAGGCCGATCCAAAGGAAACCGCAAAAAGAGGATTCAAAAGGGGGATGAACAAAAATTAAGCACAGCCTCAATGAGGAGAGCCAGCAATGTAAAAGAAATAGGGTGTCTATGCTCCCGGTGGGGGGTCAACCAACACCAACCACGAACGGCCTGATGGATAATGAAAGATTTAGTGACATTGGACCAGCCACGAAGCTTGAAATGGAAGGCAAGGTTAGTTAAGCGACTCCGGGCCATGGACCCGGAAAAACCAGCACCACGTAAATGGAGCAAATATCGAACTGTAACTGCCAAACGGGCAGATTCAGAACTATCAATTGGGTAATGCCCAACAAAAGTCAGCCATTCCGACCACACATTACCATAAGCTTGCCACGTCGCAGGAGCCATGGAAGCTTGCACCAAGGGAATCAATTGTTGAGAAGCAGGTTCCACATACTGACAGGGCAGGGCAAGCCTTCCAGCCGAGCGCGAGGGCAAAGCTCTCGAAACTTCTGTAAATCAAAACGAGAAAGGGCATCAGCAATGGAATTACGAAAGCCAGGAACATGACGGGCTTGAAACCAGATGTTAAATTCCAAACATCCATGCACTAACGATCTGAATAACTTAATCACCGGGGGGATAAAGAAGGCAAATGATTAATAGCATGAACTACACTCATGTTGTTAGTCCAAAACAAAATTCGCTTATTCCGAAGAACAGGTCCCCAAATAGCGACAGCTGCCACTATGGGAAAAAGCTCAAGCAAGGTTAAGTTGGAAACCCAGCCTAATGCATGCCATGAATCGAAAGGAGCCTGTATATAGGACAGCCTGTATACAGCACAGTGCAGATCCAGATAGCAGTAGGCACCATCATGTAGTATATAGCCTGTATATAGGACAGCCTGTATATAACACAGTGCAGAGCCAGATAGCAGTAGGCACCCTCATGTAGTATACAGTGATTAATACTTTTCCACGTTCCCCCACTGCTCCGGTCTCCTTGACGCGTCCACTGCTGTCGCTCGCTCTGACCTCACTGCAGGCGCGCGGTGGGGACGTCACCGCGCTCCGCTGCAGAGCTGTCAGAGCGCTGACAGTCACAGCTGGGAGAATGATAAAAGAGGGAGAGCACTGCTGCTCACTCTCTCATCCTTGCTCTCAATTATGTCGGCAACTGTGATGCCGATACAATTGAAAGCGCGATCCTCGGCGGGGGGGAATGGGGAGGTGACAGCGCGGGCACCGAGCCCCCCTGAGTAGTGGTGCGCCACTCCTGGCACCGCGATTGGGCCCCCCCGGCAGCTTAGGGCCCCAGCATTTGACCGGGTTTCCTGGGTGCTGACGCCGTCCCTGGCGTCAGTGAACAATTTCAGATCTTGGTTACCTACTTCCTTACTCAACATGTAATTACAACCATTGAATGAAGTTAAAAATTGTCTCCAAACCAGCAAGTCTCCGCGTAAGTTACTTGAAATCTTAATCCTGTGATCTGGGCACTTAACAACCCTAGTGGCCAATGATAGCTGCCTGTAAAACACCCTGCCCATGGGAATTACTCTGCAGGCAAAAATGAGCAAATCCAATAATGACTGCATCTGCCTGAGGGTGACTTTTTTTACTGAACAAAAACCATTAATTGAACGTAAAAATCACTTTATAATACTCACCTAACAGTTGGTGCAGGGCAGACCAGTCTGATGAGTGGCTCCGTTTCTTGTACCGGCCCCTCCTCTTTCGGCCATCTTTGTCCTCCATCTTCTGAAGCTAGTGCGAATGACGCGTTCTACATCATCTACACTAGCGATACTGGGGTCCTGCGCAGGTGCATTACAATACTTTGATTTTCCCTGTTAAGGGCAGATCAAAGTGCGCCTGCGCAGGACCTCAATGCCAGCTAGTGTGCATAACGTACAACATGTCATGCACCCAGGCTTCAGAAGACAGAGGACAAAAATGGCTGAAAGAGGAGGGGCCTGTACCGAAGAACGGAGATGCCCATCCGACCAGTCTGCTCTGCACCGACTGTTAGGTGAGTCTTATAAAGTGATTTTTACGTTTTACACAGCGGCCTGGGCATTTTAAAATGCTGTATATATAAGAACCTACTGGTGATGGCCGCAGTTTATAGGCCACAAATCAGGTGACAGGTTCCCTTTAATGGTAAAGTGTCGTTAAAAAAAAAAAAAAATGCAATAACTGAAAAAATGTAAAGTATTAATATTTTAATGTTTTGTTTAAATATTTGTTTTTCATTGAGCAAAATATAAATTTTTTTTTTAAAAAAAATCATATTTTCCACTGTTAAACGCTAGGGGGAGCAGCTGCTGAAATCCTACAGAAATCCCGCTGTAGAACTAGCCTGGATTACAGCTGCAGTAAAGTGGGCAGAATCTGCTCTCCTGTGTGTAATGTCAAAGCTCGCCCTCCCAATCTGGGTGTTTACAACAGATAAGAGAGAATGAAATGTAGGGACACAGTGCGCAGCCATTTTGTTGGTTACCAGAAATGTCTAGTGTCATCAAGGACAGCTGGAGTATAACACAGGAGAGGATTAGATACACAGCTCAGCAGACAGTATCACACAGGATAGGATTAGATACTGTCTGCTGAGCCGTGTAGCTAATCCTCTCCTGTGTGATACTGTCTGCTGAGCCGTGTATCTAATCCTATCCTGTGTGATACACAGCTCAGCAGACAGTATCACACAGGAGAGGATTAGATACATGGCTCAGCAGACAATATCACAAAGGAGAGGATTAGATACACAGCTAAGCAGACAATATCACAAAGGAGAGGATTAGATACACAGCTAAGCAGACAATATCACACAGGATAGGATTAGATACACAGCTAAGCAGACAATATCACACAAGAGAGGATTAGATACACACTCTGCATACAGTATCACACAGGACAGGATTAGATACACACCCTGCATACAGTATCACACAGGATAGGATTAGATACACACCCTGCATACAGTATCACACAGGATAGGATTAGACACACGGCTCAGCAGACAGTATCACACAGGACAAGATTAGATACACAGCCCTACATACAGTATCACAAAGGATAGGATTAGATACTGTCTGCGAAACAGTGTAGCTAATCCTATCCTGTGTGATTCTGACTGCAAAGCCGTGTATCTAATCCTATCCTGTGTGATAGATACACGGCTCAGCACACAGTATCACACAGGATAGGATTAGACACACGGCTAAGCAGAAAGTATCACACAGGATAGGATTAGATACACAGCTAAGCAGACAATATCACACAGGAGAGGATTAGATACACACCCTGCATACAGTATCACACAAGATAGGATAAGATACACAGCTCTGCATACAGTATCACACAGGCTATGATTAGTTACTGTCTGCTGAGCCGTGTATCTAATCCTCTCCTGTGTGATACTGTCTGCTGAGCCGTGTATCTAATCCTCTCTTGTGTGATACTGTCTGCTGAGCCGTGTATCTAATCCTATCCTGTGCGATATTGTCTGCTGAGCCGTGTATCTAATCCTCTCCTGTGTGCTACACGGCTCAGCAGACAGTATCACACAGGATAGGATTAGACACACGGCTCAGCAGAAAGTATCACACAGGATAGAATTAGACACACGGCTCAGTAGACAGTATCACACAGAATAGGATTAGACATACGGCTCAGCAGACAGTATCACACCGAAGAGGATTAGATACATGGCTCAGCAGACAGTATCACACAGGATACGATTAGATACACAGCTCAGCAGATAGTATCACACAGGAGAGGATTAGATATACAGCCCTGCATACAGTATCACACAGGAGAGGATTAGATACTGTCTGCTAAGCCGTGTATCTAATCCTCTCCTGTGTGATACTGTCTGCTGAGCCATATGTCTAATCCTATCCTGTGTGATACTGTATGCAGGGTGTGTATCTAATCCTATCCTGTGTGATATTGTCTGATTAGCTGTGTATCTAATCCTATCCTGTGTGATACTGTCTGATGAGCCATGTATCTAATCCTCTCCTTTGTGATACTGTCTGCTGAGCTGTGTATCTAATCCTATCCTGTGTTAATAGGGCCAGTTTGTCCACTCTGGTTTCTCCGTTTTTTTGTAATTTCGGATTTCATCCTCGTTTCTCCTCGGGGCAGGTTGAACCTTATGCCTGTCCCGGAGTAGATTCCGTGGTTCAGCGGTTACAGCAGATTTGGGATAGTGTGGTTGAAAATTTGGCTCTGTCTCAGGAGACCGCCCAGCGGTTTGCTAACCGACATCGGTGTGTTGGCTCTCTGCTTTGTGTGGGTGATTTGGTCTGGCTGTCCTCCAGGTTTATTCCTTTTGAAGGTATCATCACCTAAGTTTAAGCCTCGTTTTATTGGGCCGTACCGTATATTGGAAGTGATTAATCCCGTCTCTTTTCGTTTGGCTCTTCCAAAGACTTTCAGAATTCATAATGTGTTTCTTAAATCTTTGTTGAGGAGACATGTGGTTCCTGTCGCAGCTCCTCCCGAGCCCGTGTTGGTCGATGGAGAGTTGGAATATGAGGTGGAAAAGATTTTGGATTCTCGGCTTGTTGGTCGTAAATTACAGTACCTTGTTAAGTGGAAAGGATATGGACAGGAGGATAATTCTTGGGTCTCTGCCTCTGATATTCATGCTGAGGAGCTTGTGCGCGTTTTCCATCGTTTGCATCCCGATAGCCCTGGGGGCCCTGGTGAGGGTTTGGTGACCCCCTCCTGAAGGGGGTGTACTGTTGTGAATGCTGTCTGGATGGGTTCCGCTCTTGGGCTCCCTCCGGTGGTCGCTGGTGTTGGTACATTGAGGTCTGTGACTGGAGGGTTGCACAGCTGCTTTTCAGTGCTGGCTTGATTTGGATATAGGCGTGTTTGGACCTCATGCTGTTGCCAGTTGTCTGATAGCTTCATGCCAGAGTGGTTCTGCTCTCCTGCCTTCCACTAAGAGAAGTCCATAAGTTTTGTTTCATACATTTTTGTATGATTTGTGATTCTTGTGTTTGCAAATTATTTCTGAAGGTATTTGTGTTTTACTTTGAAGTGTTTGTACCTTCAGAAAGGGGGAATTTTCTCCCTGGTAATCCATGTTGGAGATCTTTAGTGGCAGGGTTTTGTTAGTCATTTTTCTGCAGTGTTACCCGAGCATTGTACGGAGTACGTACATATGAGTACTAGGTTACTCACCCCTTTTTGCATACTCCGTGTAGGATATTAGGATTTTTATGTGGACTGCAGAGTTCACTATCCTGTCCTTTTTGTATCCTAGAAATTAGCATATGGCCTCTCTTTGCTCAATCTAGCTGACTGTGTGCGTCCTTTCATCTTGCTAACCGTTATTATATGTGGTGGTCCTCCTATCTCTTGGGGAAAATCTGCTATGAGGCAAGTTCGCTTTTCCACTTTCTGCCTTTAGGTCTATGTAATTCTCCAGCTGGGTTTGAGGTACATAGGGAGCGTTAGGCATGCTGCCTGTCTGCTTCTAGTTGGTGTTGGGTTCAGGGCTGCAGTCAGCATTAGGGCCCTATGGCTTGGGTAAACTGCTTATGGTAATTGTTGAACATTGTATCATAACAGTACGACTGGTCTCAAAAAGTTTGCTCCACTGAAGCAGGGAAGTGTTTTTGAGATTTTTTTTCTTTTTTTTTTTTTTTCCCCTCTTACAATCAGGGTGTCAGGCTCCAGCAGCAGAACCAAGAATTCCTATTCCTGATTTATTTTCAGGGGATCGATCAAAATTTGAGTTTCAAAAATAACTAAATTGTATCTAGCTTTAAAACCGTGATCCTCTGGCGATCCCAAACAGCAGGTTGGTATAATTATTTCCTTGCTGCGGGGTGACCCACAGGATTGGGC